>NW_025728539.1:50000-55000 GCF_021461385.2 Schistocerca piceifrons | reverse complement strand
CCTCATTCAAGTTGGACTTGGGCTCGGCGCGAGGCGTCGGGGTAGTGGACCCTCCCAAACACCACATGCCACGACAGGCGGCAGCCTGCGGGGTTCGGTGCTGGACTCTTCCCTGTTCGCTCGCCGCTACTGGGGGAATCCTTGTTAGTTTCTTTTCCTCCGCTTAGTAATATGCTTAAATTCAGCGGGTAGTCTCGCCTGCTCTGAGGTCGTTGTACGAGGTGTCGCACGCCACACCGCCAGCCGGCTGTGCACGCTACCGAGAAAGTACCGGTATGCGAACCGCCAGGCGACGGGCGCGCATCGCACGTTTGAGGAGACGCGGCCGGCCCCACAGGCGGCCGCGACACTCCCAGGTCTGCGAAGCGGGGCAAACGCCGCGCGCTTCAGTATACGTAGCCGACCCTCAGCCAGACGTGGCCCGGGAACGGAATCCATGGACCGCAATGTGCGTTCGAAACGTCGATGTTCATGTGTCCTGCAGTTCACATGTCGACGCGCAATTTGCTGCGTTCTTCATCGACCCACGAGCCGAGTGATCCACCGTCCTGGGTGATCTTTTCTCAGTTTCCGCCGTCTCTTTCGAGACGGTCGCATAGGCGGGAGTGAGGCGTGTGGCGGCCCCTGTTCCAGCGTTCTGTGTCCAACGGCCTCACGGCCGACGGGCGTCGTACGGCTCCACACCGGAGCGGACAGGCACTCGGGCGAAAGTCATTCAAAACCGGCGCCAGGCGCCAGGTGCCGCAGGCCAGCCGCTCCAGCGCTTCAGCGCTCGTACCACACAACATTGCCGCTAGTTTTGAGAGGCACGCGTGGTTCCGCACGCGGCGCACGGCTACGGCGAGCCGTACAGGTAGCGTGTTGCGCGACACGACACGCACATCGAAAGACATGCAGTCTAGTCGGTAATGATCCTTCCGCAGGTTCACCTACGGAAACCTTGTTACGACTTTTACTTCCTCTAAATGATCAAGTTTGGTCATCTTTCCGGTAGCATCGGCAACGACAGAGTCAATGCCGCGTACCAGTCCGAAGACCTCACTAAATCATTCAATCGGTAGTAGCGACGGGCGGTGTGTACAAAGGGCAGGGACGTAATCAACGCGAGCTTATGACTCGCGCTTACTGGGAATTCCTCGTTCATGGGGAACAATTGCAAGCCCCAATCCCTAGCACGAAGGAGGTTCAGCGGGTTACCCCGACCTTTCGGCCTAGGAAGACACGCTGATTCCTTCAGTGTAGCGCGCGTGCGGCCCAGAACATCTAAGGGCATCACAGACCTGTTATTGCTCAATCTCGTGCGGCTAGAAGCCGCCTGTCCCTCTAAGAAGAAAAGTAATCGCTGACAGCACGAAGGATGTCACGCGACTAGTTAGCAGGCTAGAGTCTCGTTCGTTATCGGAATTAACCAGACAAATCGCTCCACCAACTAAGAACGGCCATGCACCACCACCCACCGAATCAAGAAAGAGCTATCAATCTGTCAATCCTTCCGGTGTCCGGGCCTGGTGAGGTTTCCCGTGTTGAGTCAAATTAAGCCGCAGGCTCCACTCCTGGTGGTGCCCTTCCGTCAATTCCTTTAAGTTTCAGCTTTGCAACCATACTTCCCCCGGAACCCAAAAGCTTTGGTTTCCCGGAGGCTGCCCGCCGAGTCATCGGAGGAACTGCGGCGGATCGCTGGCTGGCATCGTTTATGGTTAGAACTAGGGCGGTATCTGATCGCCTTCGAACCTCTAACTTTCGTTCTTGATTAATGAAAACATACTTGGCAAATGCTTTCGCTTCTGTTCGTCTTGCGACGATCCAAGAATTTCACCTCTAACGTCGCAATACGAATGCCCCCGCCTGTCCCTATTAATCATTACCTCGGGTTCCGAAAACCAACAAAATAGAACCGAGGTCCTATTCCATTATTCCATGCACACAGTATTCAGGCGGGCTTGCCTGCTTTAAGCACTCTAATTTGTTCAAAGTAAACGTGCCGGCCCACCGAGACACTCAATAAAGAGCACCCTGGTAGGATTTCAACGGGGTCCGCCTCGGGACGCACGAGCACGCACGAGGCGGTCGCACGCCTTCGGCTCGCCCCACCGGCAGGACGTCCCACGATACATGCCAGTTAAACACCGACGGGCGGTGAACCAACAGCGTGGGACACAAATCCAACTACGAGCTTTTTAACCGCAACAACTTTAATATACGCTATTGGAGCTGGAATTACCGCGGCTGCTGGCACCAGACTTGCCCTCCAATAGATACTCGTTAAAGGATTTAAAGTGTACTCATTCCGATTACGGGGCCTCGGATGAGTCCCGTATCGTTATTTTTCGTCACTACCTCCCCGTGCCGGGAGTGGGTAATTTGCGCGCCTGCTGCCTTCCTTGGATGTGGTAGCCGTTTCTCAGGCTCCCTCTCCGGAATCGAACCCTGATTCCCCGTTACCCGTTACAACCATGGTAGGCGCAGAACCTACCATCGACAGTTGATAAGGCAGACATTTGAAAGATGCGTCGCCGGTACGAGGACCGTGCGATCAGCCCAAAGTTATTCAGAGTCACCAAGGCAAACGGACCGGACGAGCCGACCGATTGGTTTTGATCTAATAAAAGCGTCCCTTCCATCTCTGGTCGGGACTCTGTTTGCATGTATTAGCTCTAGAATTACCACAGTTATCCAAGTAACGTGGGTACGATCTAAGGAACCATAACTGATTTAATGAGCCATTCGCGGTTTCACCTTAATGCGGCTTGTACTGAGACATGCATGGCTTAATCTTTGAGACAAGCATATGACTACTGGCAGGATCAACCAGGGAGCTGCGTCAACTAGAGCTGAGCAGCCGGCCGCCCGGGAGTGTGTCCCGGGGGCCCGCGCGAACACGCAAGCGTCCGCTCAATCATTCTGCAAACAGGAGGAGGCTGAGCTCCCCTGCACAATACACCTCGAAACCCTCTCAGGTCCCGGCGGCGCGCAGCGCCGTCCCAAGTACTTGGTCGGGTTCGAGAGAGGCGCAATCGCCCGGAGTTAGGCGAGTAGACGCTTTCGGTGCGACCACCCGTGCTCCCAACTGAGCTTGCCGCTGCCGACAGAGGCCCGGGAGCGTGCTGTCGTGGCATTGCCGGCGGGAGACAACACGCGCCACCTACGGTGACCGGCAGCTCCAACGCCAGCGCCACAGAAGGACAAAAGCCCCACTTGGGTGCCGAAGCGAACTCTCCCAGCACAGCGCACGCGCCAACACATCCGCACAGCTGCGATACAAACCACCAGCGAGAACCGCTGGGGCGACCGAGCAGCAGACGGCGTCGCGGCGCCGAGCGCCGGGCGGCGGCGCATCCTCAACGCACACAGTCCTCAATCGGACCAGCACACTGAAGATGTCCACCGCGCTTCGCACCGGGCCCGCGAGGACCTACTTTGGCCGCACGGCGCCGCGCGCAGGGTGCGCCGGCGCGCAGCTGCGACGCCTGCCGCGTCCGTCGGCCGGCGCGCCTGCCACTGGCCGCCCCCACCAGCCGGCTGTAGCGCGTGCGCCCACGCACCGCGCGGCCAGCACGCCGGGAGGCGCCCCCTCACCGGCCGGGGACGGTCCCACCCAGCCACCGCCGCGTATCGCTTCACACCCAGATGCCGTTCAGTTTCGTCGGCATGGTGGGTATCGCTGGAACAACCGGTTCGTACCTCAACCTATCGTCGCCATCACCGATTCACCCCTAGCGAGAACAACCGCACCACAACAGGTTACCATTTGTTCATTTGCGTAACTTCACCAGAAAACGCAGGCGTCCATCGCCATTTGCAACTTCAACGATTATTGCATGCCTGTGTCAGGTGTCACGCCACACTACGTCTGCCCACATACACGCAACAAAATGTGCACGCCTAGACAATACGTGGAAGGTGGCCCCCGTACGTATGCGATGTCCATTGCTCGAACGACTGTCAACCGGCCTCTGTAGCATGTCGCAGATATGGAACGCGGTGCACCATGCCATCACGGTGTGTGAGGAGAGACGACTAGGTCCGAATACATCAACAGACAGCTCATGCTGATCGCCATCCACGGCGTCCGTTCCTCCCACACGTCTCTATGGCGTACCACACTGCAATCCAGCTCTCATAGGGAGACGACACGTAGCTGCGTGCACAATATTTGCACTGTATGGTCCGCCGTTTTTGGGCGCAGTCGTTGTACGGTCACACATGTGCCACGATGTATCATTCGGTACATAAGGACGAATGTGCAGTACAGATTGTGGTTTACGCGTACGACATTAGCGGACGGTTGACACAGGCCGCACCACAACGTAGCCTGAGTACGTCGCATGCGAAGGGCATTGAACATGCAAACTTCTCACCAACCAGCTTGCGAAGGCAGGGGGGCAAGGTGGGGACGTGGGGAGGGGCGGCATGTACGTCCTGCTGCCATCCACATTACAGTGTACAGCAGGAGCATGTGGAAAGTCAGCAAGACTTGCAAGGTGTTTAACATGAAGCGATACACAGGGGAGCGGGCAGTGCGAGTAGCGAACTATATTGCGAGGGTTGCGGGTGGGCAACACTACACTAATTGAACGAGTCGTATAACAATTACAGAGCAGGTTTAGGCGACAACATGGGTTACGTTAGGGGACAACGTGGGTTACGTTAGGGGACAACGTGGGTTAGGTTAAGGCACAACGTGGGTTAGGTTAAGGCACAACGTGGGTTAGGTTAAGGCACAACGTGGGTTAGGTTAAGGCACAACGTGGGTTAGGTTAAGGCACAACGTGGGTTAGGTTAAGGCACAACGTGGGTTAGGTTAAGGCACAACGTGGGTTAGGTTAAGGCACAACGTGGGTTAGGTTAAGGCACAACGTGGGTTAGGTTAAGGCACAACGTGGGTTAGGTTAAGGCACAACGTGGGTTAGGTTAAGGCACAACGTGGGTTAGGTTAAGGCACAACATGGGTTAGGTTAAGGTACAACATGGGTTAGGTTAAGGTACAACATGGGTTAGGT
>NW_025728539.1:37500-42500 GCF_021461385.2 Schistocerca piceifrons | reverse complement strand
CGGCCTAGGAAGACACGCTGATTCCTTCAGTGTAGCGCGCGTGCGGCCCAGAACATCTAAGGGCATCACAGACCTGTTATTGCTCAATCTCGTGCGGCTAGAAGCCGCCTGTCCCTCTAAGAAGAAAAGTAATCGCTGACAGCACGAAGGATGTCACGCGACTAGTTAGCAGGCTAGAGTCTCGTTCGTTATCGGAATTAACCAGACAAATCGCTCCACCAACTAAGAACGGCCATGCACCACCACCCACCGAATCAAGAAAGAGCTATCAATCTGTCAATCCTTCCGGTGTCCGGGCCTGGTGAGGTTTCCCGTGTTGAGTCAAATTAAGCCGCAGGCTCCACTCCTGGTGGTGCCCTTCCGTCAATTCCTTTAAGTTTCAGCTTTGCAACCATACTTCCCCCGGAACCCAAAAGCTTTGGTTTCCCGGAGGCTGCCCGCCGAGTCATCGGAGGAACTGCGGCGGATCGCTGGCTGGCATCGTTTATGGTTAGAACTAGGGCGGTATCTGATCGCCTTCGAACCTCTAACTTTCGTTCTTGATTAATGAAAACATACTTGGCAAATGCTTTCGCTTCTGTTCGTCTTGCGACGATCCAAGAATTTCACCTCTAACGTCGCAATACGAATGCCCCCGCCTGTCCCTATTAATCATTACCTCGGGTTCCGAAAACCAACAAAATAGAACCGAGGTCCTATTCCATTATTCCATGCACACAGTATTCAGGCGGGCTTGCCTGCTTTAAGCACTCTAATTTGTTCAAAGTAAACGTGCCGGCCCACCGAGACACTCAATAAAGAGCACCCTGGTAGGATTTCAACGGGGTCCGCCTCGGGACGCACGAGCACGCACGAGGCGGTCGCACGCCTTCGGCTCGCCCCACCGGCAGGACGTCCCACGATACATGCCAGTTAAACACCGACGGGCGGTGAACCAACAGCGTGGGACACAAATCCAACTACGAGCTTTTTAACCGCAACAACTTTAATATACGCTATTGGAGCTGGAATTACCGCGGCTGCTGGCACCAGACTTGCCCTCCAATAGATACTCGTTAAAGGATTTAAAGTGTACTCATTCCGATTACGGGGCCTCGGATGAGTCCCGTATCGTTATTTTTCGTCACTACCTCCCCGTGCCGGGAGTGGGTAATTTGCGCGCCTGCTGCCTTCCTTGGATGTGGTAGCCGTTTCTCAGGCTCCCTCTCCGGAATCGAACCCTGATTCCCCGTTACCCGTTACAACCATGGTAGGCGCAGAACCTACCATCGACAGTTGATAAGGCAGACATTTGAAAGATGCGTCGCCGGTACGAGGACCGTGCGATCAGCCCAAAGTTATTCAGAGTCACCAAGGCAAACGGACCGGACGAGCCGACCGATTGGTTTTGATCTAATAAAAGCGTCCCTTCCATCTCTGGTCGGGACTCTGTTTGCATGTATTAGCTCTAGAATTACCACAGTTATCCAAGTAACGTGGGTACGATCTAAGGAACCATAACTGATTTAATGAGCCATTCGCGGTTTCACCTTAATGCGGCTTGTACTGAGACATGCATGGCTTAATCTTTGAGACAAGCATATGACTACTGGCAGGATCAACCAGGGAGCTGCGTCAACTAGAGCTGAGCAGCCGGCCGCCCGGGAGTGTGTCCCGGGGGCCCGCGCGAACACGCAAGCGTCCGCTCAATCATTCTGCAAACAGGAGGAGGCTGAGCTCCCCTGCACAATACACCTCGAAACCCTCTCAGGTCCCGGCGGCGCGCAGCGCCGTCCCAAGTACTTGGTCGGGTTCGAGAGAGGCGCAATCGCCCGGAGTTAGGCGAGTAGACGCTTTCGGTGCGACCACCCGTGCTCCCAACTGAGCTTGCCGCTGCCGACAGAGGCCCGGGAGCGTGCTGTCGTGGCATTGCCGGCGGGAGACAACACGCGCCACCTACGGTGACCGGCAGCTCCAACGCCAGCGCCACAGAAGGACAAAAGCCCCACTTGGGTGCCGAAGCGAACTCTCCCAGCACAGCGCACGCGCCAACACATCCGCACAGCTGCGATACAAACCACCAGCGAGAACCGCTGGGGCGACCGAGCAGCAGACGGCGTCGCGGCGCCGAGCGCCGGGCGGCGGCGCATCCTCAACGCACACAGTCCTCAATCGGACCAGCACACTGAAGATGTCCACCGCGCTTCGCACCGGGCCCGCGAGGACCTACTTTGGCCGCACGGCGCCGCGCGCAGGGTGCGCCGGCGCGCAGCTGCGACGCCTGCCGCGTCCGTCGGCCGGCGCGCCTGCCACTGGCCGCCCCCACCAGCCGGCTGTAGCGCGTGCGCCCACGCACCGCGCGGCCAGCACGCCGGGAGGCGCCCCCTCACCGGCCGGGGACGGTCCCACCCAGCCACCGCCGCGTATCGCTTCACACCCAGATGCCGTTCAGTTTCGTCGGCATGGTGGGTATCGCTGGAACAACCGGTTCGTACCTCAACCTATCGTCGCCATCACCGATTCACCCCTAGCGAGAACAACCGCACCACAACAGGTTACCATTTGTTCATTTGCGTAACTTCACCAGAAAACGCAGGCGTCCATCGCCATTTGCAACTTCAACGATTATTGCATGCCTGTGTCAGGTGTCACGCCACACTACGTCTGCCCACATACACGCAACAAAATGTGCACGCCTAGACAATACGTGGAAGGTGGCCCCCGTACGTATGCGATGTCCATTGCTCGAACGACTGTCAACCGGCCTCTGTAGCATGTCGCAGATATGGAACGCGGTGCACCATGCCATCACGGTGTGTGAGGAGAGACGACTAGGTCCGAATACATCAACAGACAGCTCATGCTGATCGCCATCCACGGCGTCCGTTCCTCCCACACGTCTCTATGGCGTACCACACTGCAATCCAGCTCTCATAGGGAGACGACACGTAGCTGCGTGCACAATATTTGCACTGTATGGTCCGCCGTTTTTGGGCGCAGTCGTTGTACGGTCACACATGTGCCACGATGTATCATTCGGTACATAAGGACGAATGTGCAGTACAGATTGTGGTTTACGCGTACGACATTAGCGGACGGTTGACACAGGCCGCACCACAACGTAGCCTGAGTACGTCGCATGCGAAGGGCATTGAACATGCAAACTTCTCACCAACCAGCTTGCGAAGGCAGGGGGGCAAGGTGGGGACGTGGGGAGGGGCGGCATGTACGTCCTGCTGCCATCCACATTACAGTGTACAGCAGGAGCATGTGGAAAGTCAGCAAGACTTGCAAGGTGTTTAACATGAAGCGATACACAGGGGAGCGGGCAGTGCGAGTAGCGAACTATATTGCGAGGGTTGCGGGTGGGCAACACTACACTAATTGAACGAGTCGTATAACAATTACAGAGCAGGTTTAGGCGACAACATGGGTTACGTTAGGGGACAACGTGGGTTACGTTAGGGGACAACGTGGGTTAGGTTAAGGCACAACGTGGGTTAGGTTAAGGCACAACGTGGGTTAGGTTAAGGCACAACGTGGGTTAGGTTAAGGCACAACGTGGGTTAGGTTAAGGCACAACGTGGGTTAGGTTAAGGCACAACGTGGGTTAGGTTAAGGCACAACGTGGGTTAGGTTAAGGCACAACGTGGGTTAGGTTAAGGCACAACGTGGGTTAGGTTAAGGCACAACGTGGGTTAGGTTAAGGCACAACGTGGGTTAGGTTAAGGCACAACGTGGGTTAGGTTAAGGTACAACATGGGTTAGGTTAAGGTACAACATGGGTTAGGTTAAGGTACAACATGGGTTAGGTTAAGGTACAACATGGGTTAGGTTAAGGTACAACATGGGTTAGGTTAAGGTACAACATGGGTTAGGTTAAGGTACAACATGGGTTAGGTTAAGGTACAACATAGGTTAGGTTAAGGTACAACATGGGTTAGGTTAAGGTACAACATAGGTTAGGTTAAGGTACAACATAGGTTAGGTTAAGGTACAACATAGGTTAGGTTAAGGTACAACATAGGTTAGGTTAAGGTACAACATAGGTTAGGTTAAGGTACAACATAGGTTAGGTTAAGGTACAACATAGGTTAGGTTAAGGTACAACATAGGTTAGGTTAGGTTAGGTTAGGTTACACGTTGTTGTAAGGAAAGGTGTAGGGGGGGGGGGGCGGGGGCGGCAGGTTCGTTGATAGTGATTATAGTAAGTGAATGCTTGTGACATGATCAGATTTGTCACGTCAGGATGCACCTTTGGCTTATTAGAGGCGGCGCTCCAATTCTATGCTTGTGTGAGACCTGTGTCTTTGACTCATGTCATTGTTTGTGCGCTGTGACAGGAGGTACTATTGTGATGTTGGGTGCACCGTTGTATAGGACATGTGTGGGTGTTGGTGCCTGGTCTGCGCAATGGTGGATGTCGAAAGGCTGGGATATTGTATTTTCCGCATGGACCTCCTGGTCTGGTTGTGATAGTGTGGATTGTGTAATGTGGCGGAGAAGATGCACTGGATGTTGTTCCATGCTGGTGCTTACATATTGTATGTGCGCCTGTTAGAAGCAGAGAGTGGTGCGTGATCAGAGTGTCTGGCTGACGTGTGGTTCCCATTGTGGGCAGACTCTTTCAGCATGTATACGGACAGTTGTGTATATTTATTGTAGTTTGATGGCTCTGCATTGATTACTAATCAGCGCCGTGTGTACGGGTAATCTGGTTCCAGTCCAAAATGTTCCATCTGTGTACATTAGTGACAAAGACTCCCCCCATGCAGTGGGGCTCGGTCTGTTATAGCTCTTCCGCGTAATATATTTGCCCCACGTTTTTGCGACTGCGAGTGCGAGTGCAACGCGCATGGGGACCGACATGCTGATGGCTCGGTATCGGACGCCGTACAGTGAGCAACGCGATCGCGTCTCTCGCTCGTAAGTGGTACAGGTCGCGGCTCATGTATAGGGACAGCGGGAATGTCGCATATTGGAAATAACTCTTCATGAAACGCAAGTTATAGGGGTGGATT
>NW_025728539.1:22500-27500 GCF_021461385.2 Schistocerca piceifrons | reverse complement strand
TCTAAGAAGAAAAGTAATCGCTGACAGCACGAAGGATGTCACGCGACTAGTTAGCAGGCTAGAGTCTCGTTCGTTATCGGAATTAACCAGACAAATCGCTCCACCAACTAAGAACGGCCATGCACCACCACCCACCGAATCAAGAAAGAGCTATCAATCTGTCAATCCTTCCGGTGTCCGGGCCTGGTGAGGTTTCCCGTGTTGAGTCAAATTAAGCCGCAGGCTCCACTCCTGGTGGTGCCCTTCCGTCAATTCCTTTAAGTTTCAGCTTTGCAACCATACTTCCCCCGGAACCCAAAAGCTTTGGTTTCCCGGAGGCTGCCCGCCGAGTCATCGGAGGAACTGCGGCGGATCGCTGGCTGGCATCGTTTATGGTTAGAACTAGGGCGGTATCTGATCGCCTTCGAACCTCTAACTTTCGTTCTTGATTAATGAAAACATACTTGGCAAATGCTTTCGCTTCTGTTCGTCTTGCGACGATCCAAGAATTTCACCTCTAACGTCGCAATACGAATGCCCCCGCCTGTCCCTATTAATCATTACCTCGGGTTCCGAAAACCAACAAAATAGAACCGAGGTCCTATTCCATTATTCCATGCACACAGTATTCAGGCGGGCTTGCCTGCTTTAAGCACTCTAATTTGTTCAAAGTAAACGTGCCGGCCCACCGAGACACTCAATAAAGAGCACCCTGGTAGGATTTCAACGGGGTCCGCCTCGGGACGCACGAGCACGCACGAGGCGGTCGCACGCCTTCGGCTCGCCCCACCGGCAGGACGTCCCACGATACATGCCAGTTAAACACCGACGGGCGGTGAACCAACAGCGTGGGACACAAATCCAACTACGAGCTTTTTAACCGCAACAACTTTAATATACGCTATTGGAGCTGGAATTACCGCGGCTGCTGGCACCAGACTTGCCCTCCAATAGATACTCGTTAAAGGATTTAAAGTGTACTCATTCCGATTACGGGGCCTCGGATGAGTCCCGTATCGTTATTTTTCGTCACTACCTCCCCGTGCCGGGAGTGGGTAATTTGCGCGCCTGCTGCCTTCCTTGGATGTGGTAGCCGTTTCTCAGGCTCCCTCTCCGGAATCGAACCCTGATTCCCCGTTACCCGTTACAACCATGGTAGGCGCAGAACCTACCATCGACAGTTGATAAGGCAGACATTTGAAAGATGCGTCGCCGGTACGAGGACCGTGCGATCAGCCCAAAGTTATTCAGAGTCACCAAGGCAAACGGACCGGACGAGCCGACCGATTGGTTTTGATCTAATAAAAGCGTCCCTTCCATCTCTGGTCGGGACTCTGTTTGCATGTATTAGCTCTAGAATTACCACAGTTATCCAAGTAACGTGGGTACGATCTAAGGAACCATAACTGATTTAATGAGCCATTCGCGGTTTCACCTTAATGCGGCTTGTACTGAGACATGCATGGCTTAATCTTTGAGACAAGCATATGACTACTGGCAGGATCAACCAGGGAGCTGCGTCAACTAGAGCTGAGCAGCCGGCCGCCCGGGAGTGTGTCCCGGGGGCCCGCGCGAACACGCAAGCGTCCGCTCAATCATTCTGCAAACAGGAGGAGGCTGAGCTCCCCTGCACAATACACCTCGAAACCCTCTCAGGTCCCGGCGGCGCGCAGCGCCGTCCCAAGTACTTGGTCGGGTTCGAGAGAGGCGCAATCGCCCGGAGTTAGGCGAGTAGACGCTTTCGGTGCGACCACCCGTGCTCCCAACTGAGCTTGCCGCTGCCGACAGAGGCCCGGGAGCGTGCTGTCGTGGCATTGCCGGCGGGAGACAACACGCGCCACCTACGGTGACCGGCAGCTCCAACGCCAGCGCCACAGAAGGACAAAAGCCCCACTTGGGTGCCGAAGCGAACTCTCCCAGCACAGCGCACGCGCCAACACATCCGCACAGCTGCGATACAAACCACCAGCGAGAACCGCTGGGGCGACCGAGCAGCAGACGGCGTCGCGGCGCCGAGCGCCGGGCGGCGGCGCATCCTCAACGCACACAGTCCTCAATCGGACCAGCACACTGAAGATGTCCACCGCGCTTCGCACCGGGCCCGCGAGGACCTACTTTGGCCGCACGGCGCCGCGCGCAGGGTGCGCCGGCGCGCAGCTGCGACGCCTGCCGCGTCCGTCGGCCGGCGCGCCTGCCACTGGCCGCCCCCACCAGCCGGCTGTAGCGCGTGCGCCCACGCACCGCGCGGCCAGCACGCCGGGAGGCGCCCCCTCACCGGCCGGGGACGGTCCCACCCAGCCACCGCCGCGTATCGCTTCACACCCAGATGCCGTTCAGTTTCGTCGGCATGGTGGGTATCGCTGGAACAACCGGTTCGTACCTCAACCTATCGTCGCCATCACCGATTCACCCCTAGCGAGAACAACCGCACCACAACAGGTTACCATTTGTTCATTTGCGTAACTTCACCAGAAAACGCAGGCGTCCATCGCCATTTGCAACTTCAACGATTATTGCATGCCTGTGTCAGGTGTCACGCCACACTACGTCTGCCCACATACACGCAACAAAATGTGCACGCCTAGACAATACGTGGAAGGTGGCCCCCGTACGTATGCGATGTCCATTGCTCGAACGACTGTCAACCGGCCTCTGTAGCATGTCGCAGATATGGAACGCGGTGCACCATGCCATCACGGTGTGTGAGGAGAGACGACTAGGTCCGAATACATCAACAGACAGCTCATGCTGATCGCCATCCACGGCGTCCGTTCCTCCCACACGTCTCTATGGCGTACCACACTGCAATCCAGCTCTCATAGGGAGACGACACGTAGCTGCGTGCACAATATTTGCACTGTATGGTCCGCCGTTTTTGGGCGCAGTCGTTGTACGGTCACACATGTGCCACGATGTATCATTCGGTACATAAGGACGAATGTGCAGTACAGATTGTGGTTTACGCGTACGACATTAGCGGACGGTTGACACAGGCCGCACCACAACGTAGCCTGAGTACGTCGCATGCGAAGGGCATTGAACATGCAAACTTCTCACCAACCAGCTTGCGAAGGCAGGGGGGCAAGGTGGGGACGTGGGGAGGGGCGGCATGTACGTCCTGCTGCCATCCACATTACAGTGTACAGCAGGAGCATGTGGAAAGTCAGCAAGACTTGCAAGGTGTTTAACATGAAGCGATACACAGGGGAGCGGGCAGTGCGAGTAGCGAACTATATTGCGAGGGTTGCGGGTGGGCAACACTACACTAATTGAACGAGTCGTATAACAATTACAGAGCAGGTTTAGGCGACAACATGGGTTACGTTAGGGGACAACGTGGGTTACGTTAGGGGACAACGTGGGTTAGGTTAAGGCACAACGTGGGTTAGGTTAAGGCACAACGTGGGTTAGGTTAAGGCACAACGTGGGTTAGGTTAAGGCACAACGTGGGTTAGGTTAAGGCACAACGTGGGTTAGGTTAAGGCACAACGTGGGTTAGGTTAAGGCACAACGTGGGTTAGGTTAAGGCACAACGTGGGTTAGGTTAAGGCACAACGTGGGTTAGGTTAAGGCACAACGTGGGTTAGGTTAAGGCACAACGTGGGTTAGGTTAAGGCACAACGTGGGTTAGGTTAAGGCACAACGTGGGTTAGGTTAAGGTACAACATGGGTTAGGTTAAGGTACAACATGGGTTAGGTTAAGGTACAACATGGGTTAGGTTAAGGTACAACATGGGTTAGGTTAAGGTACAACATGGGTTAGGTTAAGGTACAACATGGGTTAGGTTAAGGTACAACATGGGTTAGGTTAAGGTACAACATAGGTTAGGTTAAGGTACAACATGGGTTAGGTTAAGGTACAACATAGGTTAGGTTAAGGTACAACATAGGTTAGGTTAAGGTACAACATAGGTTAGGTTAAGGTACAACATAGGTTAGGTTAAGGTACAACATAGGTTAGGTTAAGGTACAACATAGGTTAGGTTAAGGTACAACATAGGTTAGGTTAAGGTACAACATAGGTTAGGTTAGGTTAGGTTAGGTTACACGTTGTTGTAAGGAAAGGTGTAGGGGGGGGGGGGGCGGGGGCGGCAGGTTCGTTGATAGTGATTATAGTAAGTGAATGCTTGTGACATGATCAGATTTGTCACGTCAGGATGCACCTTTGGCTTATTAGAGGCGGCGCTCCAATTCTATGCTTGTGTGAGACCTGTGTCTTTGACTCATGTCATTGTTTGTGCGCTGTGACAGGAGGTACTATTGTGATGTTGGGTGCACCGTTGTATAGGACATGTGTGGGTGTTGGTGCCTGGTCTGCGCAATGGTGGATGTCGAAAGGCTGGGATATTGTATTTTCCGCATGGACCTCCTGGTCTGGTTGTGATAGTGTGGATTGTGTAATGTGGCGGAGAAGATGCACTGGATGTTGTTCCATGCTGGTGCTTACATATTGTATGTGCGCCTGTTAGAAGCAGAGAGTGGTGCGTGATCAGAGTGTCTGGCTGACGTGTGGTTCCCATTGTGGGCAGACTCTTTCAGCATGTATACGGACAGTTGTGTATATTTATTGTAGTTTGATGGCTCTGCATTGATTACTAATCAGCGCCGTGTGTACGGGTAATCTGGTTCCAGTCCAAAATGTTCCATCTGTGTACATTAGTGACAAAGACTCCCCCCATGCAGTGGGGCTCGGTCTGTTATAGCTCTTCCGCGTAATATATTTGCCCCACGTTTTTGCGACTGCGAGTGCGAGTGCAACGCGCATGGGGACCGACATGCTGATGGCTCGGTATCGGACGCCGTACAGTGAGCAACGCGATCGCGTCTCTCGCTCGTAAGTGGTACAGGTCGCGGCTCATGTATAGGGACAGCGGGAATGTCGCATATTGGAAATAACTCTTCATGAAACGCAAGTTATAGGGGTGGATTGCACTTTACGAGTGCGGGAAACTTCCGCCGTTCATCCGCTGGAGGTGCGCGTGTGGCGGTTGGGGTGGTGCACGAACGGGTGCGGGTGGAGT
>NW_025728539.1:12500-15000 GCF_021461385.2 Schistocerca piceifrons | reverse complement strand
GATCAGCCCAAAGTTATTCAGAGTCACCAAGGCAAACGGACCGGACGAGCCGACCGATTGGTTTTGATCTAATAAAAGCGTCCCTTCCATCTCTGGTCGGGACTCTGTTTGCATGTATTAGCTCTAGAATTACCACAGTTATCCAAGTAACGTGGGTACGATCTAAGGAACCATAACTGATTTAATGAGCCATTCGCGGTTTCACCTTAATGCGGCTTGTACTGAGACATGCATGGCTTAATCTTTGAGACAAGCATATGACTACTGGCAGGATCAACCAGGGAGCTGCGCCAACTAGAGCTGAGCAGCCGGCCGCCCGGGAGTGTGTCCCGGGGGCCCGCGCGAACACGCAAGCGTCCGCTCAATCATTCTGCAAACAGGAGGAGGCTGAGCTCCCCTGCACAATACACCTCGAAACCCTCTCAGGTCCCGGCGGCGCGCAGCGCCGTCCCAAGTACTTGGTCGGGTTCGAGAGAGGCGCAATCGCCCGGAGTTAGGCGAGTAGACGCTTTCGGTGCGACCACCCGTGCTCCCAACTGAGCTTGCCGCTGCCGACAGAGGCCCGGGAGCGTGCTGTCGTGGCATTGCCGGCGGGAGACAACACGCGCCACCTACGGTGACCGGCAGCTCCAACGCCAGCGCCACAGAAGGACAAAAGCCCCACTTGGGTGCCGAAGCGAACTCTCCCAGCACAGCGCACGCGCCAACACATCCGCACAGCTGCGATACAAACCACCAGCGAGAACCGCTGGGGCGACCGAGCAGCAGACGGCGTCGCGGCGCCGAGCGCCGGGCGGCGGCGCATCCTCAACGCACACAGTCCTCAATCGGACCAGCACACTGAAGATGTCCACCGCGCTTCGCACCGGGCCCGCGAGGACCTACTTTGGCCGCACGGCGCCGCGCGCAGGGTGCGCCGGCGCGCAGCTGCGACGCCTGCCGCGTCCGTCGGCCGGCGCGCCTGCCACTGGCCGCCCCCACCAGCCGGCTGTAGCGCGTGCGCCCACGCACCGCGCGGCCAGCACGCCGGGAGGCGCCCCCTCACCGGCCGGGGACGGTCCCACCCAGCCACCACCGCGTATCGCTTCACACCCAGATGCCGTTCAGTTTCATCGGCATGGTGGGTATCGCTGGAACAACCGGTTAGTACCTCAACCTATCGTCGCCATCACCGATTCACCCCTAGCGAGAACAACCGCACCACAACGGGTTACCATTTCTTCATTTGCGTAACTTCACCAGAAAACGTAGGCGTCCATCGCCATTAGCAACTTCAACGATTATTGCATGCCTGTGTCAGGTGTCACGCCACACTACGTCTGCCCACATACACGCAACAAAATGTGCACGCCTAGACAATACGTGGAAGGTGGCCCCCGTACGTATGCGATGTCCATTGCTCGAACGACTGTCAACCGGCCTCTGTAGCATGTCGCAGATATGGAACGCGGTGCACCATGCTATCACGGTGTTTGAGGAGAGACGACTAGGTCCGAATACATCAACACACAGCTCATGCTGATCGCCATCCACGGCGTCCGTTCCTCCCACACGTCTCTATGGCGTACCACACTGCAATCCAGCTCTCATAGGGAGACGACACGTAGCTGCGTGCACAATATTTGCACTGTATGGTCCGCCGTTTTTGGGCGCAGTCGTTGTACGGTCACACATGTGCCACGATGTATCATTCAGTACATAAGGACGAATGTGCAGTACAGATTGTGGTTCACGCGTACGACATCAGCGGACAGTTGACACAGGCCGCACCACAACGTAGCCTGCGTACGTCGCATGCGAAGGGCATTGAACATGCAAACTTGTCACCAACCAGCTTGCGAAGGCAGGGGGCAAGGTGGGGACGTGGGGACGTGGGGAGGGGTGGGGGGGGGGGGGGGCGGCATGTACGTCCTGCTGCCATCCACATTACAGTGTACAGCAGGAGCATGTGGAAAGTCAGCAAGACTTGCAAGGTGTTTAACATGAAGCGATACACAGGGGAGCGGGCAGTGCGAGTAGCGAACTATATTGCGAGGGTTGCGGGTGGGCAACACTACACTAATTGAACGAGTCGTATAACAATTACAGAGCAGGTTTAGGCGACAACGTGGGTTACGTTAGCGGACAACGTGGGTTACGTTAGCGGACAACGTGGGTTACGTTAAGGCACAACATGGGTTACGTTAAGGCACAACATGGGTTACGTTAAGGCACAACATGGGTTACGTTAGGGCACAACATGGGTTAGGTTAGGGGACAACATGGGTTAGGTTAGGGGACAACATGGGTTAGGTTAGGGGACAACATGGGTTAGGTTAGGGCACAACATGGGTTAGGTTAGGGCACAACATGGGTTAGGTTAGGGCACAACATGGGTTAGGTTAGGGCACAACATGGGTTAGGTTAAGGCACAACATGGGTTAGGTTAAGGCACAACATGGGTTAGGTTAAGGCACAACATGGGTTAGGTTAAGGCACAACATGGGTTAGGTTAAGGTAC
>NW_025728539.1:0-5000 GCF_021461385.2 Schistocerca piceifrons | reverse complement strand
AGCTTATGACTCGCGCTTACTGGGAATTCCTCGTTCATGGGGAACAATTGCAAGCCCCAATCCCTAGCACGAAGGAGGTTCAGCGGGTTACCCCGACCTTTCGGCCTAGGAAGACACGCTGATTCCTTCAGTGTAGCGCGCGTGCGGCCCAGAACATCTAAGGGCATCACAGACCTGTTATTGCTCAATCTCGTGCGGCTAGAAGCCGCCTGTCCCTCTAAGAAGAAAAGTAATCGCTGACAGCACGAAGGATGTCACGCGACTAGTTAGCAGGCTAGAGTCTCGTTCGTTATCGGAATTAACCAGACAAATCGCTCCACCAACTAAGAACGGCCATGCACCACCACCCACCGAATCAAGAAAGAGCTATCAATCTGTCAATCCTTCCGGTGTCCGGGCCTGGTGAGGTTTCCCGTGTTGAGTCAAATTAAGCCGCAGGCTCCACTCCTGGTGGTGCCCTTCCGTCAATTCCTTTAAGTTTCAGCTTTGCAACCATACTTCCCCCGGAACCCAAAAGCTTTGGTTTCCCGGAGGCTGCCCGCCGAGTCATCGGAGGAACTGCGGCGGATCGCTGGCTGGCATCGTTTATGGTTAGAACTAGGGCGGTATCTGATCGCCTTCGAACCTCTAACTTTCGTTCTTGATTAATGAAAACATACTTGGCAAATGCTTTCGCTTCTGTTCGTCTTGCGACGATCCAAGAATTTCACCTCTAACGTCGCAATACGAATGCCCCCGCCTGTCCCTATTAATCATTACCTCGGGTTCCGAAAACCAACAAAATAGAACCGAGGTCCTATTCCATTATTCCATGCACACAGTATTCAGGCGGGCTTGCCTGCTTTAAGCACTCTAATTTGTTCAAAGTAAACGTGCCGGCCCACCGAGACACTCAATAAAGAGCACCCTGGTAGGATTTCAACGGGGTCCGCCTCGGGACGCACGAGCACGCACGAGGCGGTCGCACGCCTTCGGCTCGCCCCACCGGCAGGACGTCCCACGATACATGCCAGTTAAACACCGACGGGCGGTGAACCAACAGCGTGGGACACAAATCCAACTACGAGCTTTTTAACCGCAACAACTTTAATATACGCTATTGGAGCTGGAATTACCGCGGCTGCTGGCACCAGACTTGCCCTCCAATAGATACTCGTTAAAGGATTTAAAGTGTACTCATTCCGATTACGGGGCCTCGGATGAGTCCCGTATCGTTATTTTTCGTCACTACCTCCCCGTGCCGGGAGTGGGTAATTTGCGCGCCTGCTGCCTTCCTTGGATGTGGTAGCCGTTTCTCAGGCTCCCTCTCCGGAATCGAACCCTGATTCCCCGTTACCCGTTACAACCATGGTAGGCGCAGAACCTACCATCGACAGTTGATAAGGCAGACATTTGAAAGATGCGTCGCCGGTACGAGGACCGTGCGATCAGCCCAAAGTTATTCAGAGTCACCAAGGCAAACGGACCGGACGAGCCGACCGATTGGTTTTGATCTAATAAAAGCGTCCCTTCCATCTCTGGTCGGGACTCTGTTTGCATGTATTAGCTCTAGAATTACCACAGTTATCCAAGTAACGTGGGTACGATCTAAGGAACCATAACTGATTTAATGAGCCATTCGCGGTTTCACCTTAATGCGGCTTGTACTGAGACATGCATGGCTTAATCTTTGAGACAAGCATATGACTACTGGCAGGATCAACCAGGGAGCTGCGCCAACTAGAGCTGAGCAGCCGGCCGCCCGGGAGTGTGTCCCGGGGGCCCGCGCGAACACGCAAGCGTCCGCTCAATCATTCTGCAAACAGGAGGAGGCTGAGCTCCCCTGCACAATACACCTCGAAACCCTCTCAGGTCCCGGCGGCGCGCAGCGCCGTCCCAAGTACTTGGTCGGGTTCGAGAGAGGCGCAATCGCCCGGAGTTAGGCGAGTAGACGCTTTCGGTGCGACCACCCGTGCTCCCAACTGAGCTTGCCGCTGCCGACAGAGGCCCGGGAGCGTGCTGTCGTGGCATTGCCGGCGGGAGACAACACGCGCCACCTACGGTGACCGGCAGCTCCAACGCCAGCGCCACAGAAGGACAAAAGCCCCACTTGGGTGCCGAAGCGAACTCTCCCAGCACAGCGCACGCGCCAACACATCCGCACAGCTGCGATACAAACCACCAGCGAGAACCGCTGGGGCGACCGAGCAGCAGACGGCGTCGCGGCGCCGAGCGCCGGGCGGCGGCGCATCCTCAACGCACACAGTCCTCAATCGGACCAGCACACTGAAGATGTCCACCGCGCTTCGCACCGGGCCCGCGAGGACCTACTTTGGCCGCACGGCGCCGCGCGCAGGGTGCGCCGGCGCGCAGCTGCGACGCCTGCCGCGTCCGTCGGCCGGCGCGCCTGCCACTGGCCGCCCCCACCAGCCGGCTGTAGCGCGTGCGCCCACGCACCGCGCGGCCAGCACGCCGGGAGGCGCCCCCTCACCGGCCGGGGACGGTCCCACCCAGCCACCACCGCGTATCGCTTCACACCCAGATGCCGTTCAGTTTCATCGGCATGGTGGGTATCGCTGGAACAACCGGTTAGTACCTCAACCTATCGTCGCCATCACCGATTCACCCCTAGCGAGAACAACCGCACCACAACGGGTTACCATTTCTTCATTTGCGTAACTTCACCAGAAAACGTAGGCGTCCATCGCCATTAGCAACTTCAACGATTATTGCATGCCTGTGTCAGGTGTCACGCCACACTACGTCTGCCCACATACACGCAACAAAATGTGCACGCCTAGACAATACGTGGAAGGTGGCCCCCGTACGTATGCGATGTCCATTGCTCGAACGACTGTCAACCGGCCTCTGTAGCATGTCGCAGATATGGAACGCGGTGCACCATGCTATCACGGTGTTTGAGGAGAGACGACTAGGTCCGAATACATCAACACACAGCTCATGCTGATCGCCATCCACGGCGTCCGTTCCTCCCACACGTCTCTATGGCGTACCACACTGCAATCCAGCTCTCATAGGGAGACGACACGTAGCTGCGTGCACAATATTTGCACTGTATGGTCCGCCGTTTTTGGGCGCAGTCGTTGTACGGTCACACATGTGCCACGATGTATCATTCAGTACATAAGGACGAATGTGCAGTACAGATTGTGGTTCACGCGTACGACATCAGCGGACAGTTGACACAGGCCGCACCACAACGTAGCCTGCGTACGTCGCATGCGAAGGGCATTGAACATGCAAACTTGTCACCAACCAGCTTGCGAAGGCAGGGGGCAAGGTGGGGACGTGGGGACGTGGGGAGGGGTGGGGGGGGGGGGGGCGGCATGTACGTCCTGCTGCCATCCACATTACAGTGTACAGCAGGAGCATGTGGAAAGTCAGCAAGACTTGCAAGGTGTTTAACATGAAGCGATACACAGGGGAGCGGGCAGTGCGAGTAGCGAACTATATTGCGAGGGTTGCGGGTGGGCAACACTACACTAATTGAACGAGTCGTATAACAATTACAGAGCAGGTTTAGGCGACAACGTGGGTTACGTTAGCGGACAACGTGGGTTACGTTAGCGGACAACGTGGGTTACGTTAAGGCACAACATGGGTTACGTTAAGGCACAACATGGGTTACGTTAAGGCACAACATGGGTTACGTTAGGGCACAACATGGGTTAGGTTAGGGGACAACATGGGTTAGGTTAGGGGACAACATGGGTTAGGTTAGGGGACAACATGGGTTAGGTTAGGGCACAACATGGGTTAGGTTAGGGCACAACATGGGTTAGGTTAGGGCACAACATGGGTTAGGTTAGGGCACAACATGGGTTAGGTTAAGGCACAACATGGGTTAGGTTAAGGCACAACATGGGTTAGGTTAAGGCACAACATGGGTTAGGTTAAGGCACAACATGGGTTAGGTTAAGGTACAACATGGGTTAGGTTAAGGTACAACATGGGTTAGGTTAAGGTACAACATGGGTTAGGTTAAGGTACAACATGGGTTAGGTTAAGGTACAACATGGGTTAGGTTAAGGTACAACATGGGTTAGGTTAAGGTACAACATGGGTTAGGTTAAGGTACAACATGGGTTAGGTTAAGGTACAACATGGGTTAGGTTAAGGTACAACATAGGTTAGGTTAAGGTACAACATAGGTTAGGTTAAGGTACAACATAGGTTAGGTTAAGGTACAACATAGGTTAGGTTAAGGTACAACATAGGTTAGGTTAAGGTACAACATAGGTTAGGTTAAGGTACAACATAGGTTAGGTTAAGGTACAACATAGGTTAGGTTAAGGTACAACATAGGTTAGGTTAAGGTACAACATAGGTTAGGTTAAGGTACAACATAGGTTAGGTTAGGTTAGGTTACACGTTGTTGTAAGGAAAGGTGTAGGGGGGGGGGGGCGGGGGCGGCAGGTTCCTTGATAGTGATTATAGTAAGTGAATGCTTGTGACATGATCAGATTTGTCACGTCAGGATGCACCTTTGGCTTATTAGAGGCGGCGCTCCAATTCTATGCTTGTGTGAGACCTGTGTCTTTGACTCATGTCATTGTTTGTGCGCTGTGACAGGAGGTACTATTGTGATGTTGGGTGCACCGTTGTATAGGACATGTGTGGGTGTTGGTGCCTGGTCTGCGCAATGGTGGATGTCGAAAGGCTGGGATATTGTATTTTCCGCATGGACCTCCTGGTCTGGTTGTGATAGTGTGGATTGTGTAATGTGGCGGAGAAGATGCACTGGATGTTGTTCCATGCTGGTGCTTACATATTGTATGTGCGCCCGTTAGAAGCAGAGAGTGGTGCGTGATCAGAGTGTCTGGCTGACGTGTGGTTCCCATTGTGGGCAGACTCTTTCAGCATGTATACGGACAGTTGTGTATATTTGCTGTAGTTTGATGGCTCTGCATTGATTACTAATCAGCGCCGTGTGTACGGGTAATCTGGTTCCAGTCCAAAATGTTCCATCTGTGTACATTAGTGACAAAGACTCTCCCCAT
>NW_025728538.1:0-59434 GCF_021461385.2 Schistocerca piceifrons | reverse complement strand
CTTGGGCATGATGGTGACGCGCTTGGCGTGGATTGCGCACAGGTTGGTGTCTTCGAAGAGGCCGACGAGGTAGGCCTCGCTGGCCTCCTGCAGGGCCATGACTGCGGAGCTCTGGAAGCGCAGGTCGGTCTTGAAGTCCTGGGCGATCTCGCGCACTAGGCGCTGGAATGGCAGCTTGCGGATGAGCAGCTCTGTGCTCTTCTGGTAGCGCCTGATTTCTCGCAGGGCGACGGTGCCCGGCCTGTAGCGGTGGGGCTTCTTGACGCCTCCGGTGGCGGGCGCGCTCTTCCTCGCCGCCTTGGTGGCGAGCTGTTTGCGCGGCGCCTTTCCGCCGGTGGACTTGCGGGCCGTTTGCTTTGTGCGGGCCATAGCGGTAGCGGAGCGGCGTGCGTGGAGGTTAGGTGCGGCGCGGCGTCCGGTGCTGCCTTGACAACGGGCCCGCGCGCCTCCGTGCTGCGCTTATATGCCCTCGGTTGCGCGTGGTGGGGGGAGGGCGGGCCAGAGTCTATATAGGGGGGCGGCGGGCGCGCTGGGCGCAGACCGTAGCCGACTCGCCAGCCGCTGCAGCTGCTGTTTGTGCACGTTGTTGCTTTGCCCGAGGAAGGAAGGATGACAGGCCGCGGCAAGGGAGGAAAGGGGCTCGGCAAGGGTGGCGCCAAGCGGCACCGCAAGGTGTTGCGCGACAACATCCAGGGCATCACGAAGCCCGCCATCCGCCGCCTGGCTCGCAGGGGCGGCGTGAAGCGCATCTCTGGTCTGATCTACGAGGAGACCCGCGGGGTGCTGAAGGTGTTCCTGGAGAACGTGATCCGCGACGCGGTGACGTACACTGAGCACGCCAAGCGCAAGACTGTGACGGCCATGGACGTGGTGTACGCCCTGAAGAGGCAGGGGCGCACCCTGTACGGTTTCGGCGGTTAGGCTGCGTCGCAGCGGGCGCTGGCCTTCCCGCGGCCGTGCTTGTGGGTGGGAGAGACTAGAAAACGGCCCTTTTCAGGGCCACCACACTGTTCGGAAGTTGAAAAGTGCGAAAGAGTCTGTGTTGTTTGTTTGTTTCTTTCTTTCCGTTTGAGCGACGTGATGTGACTGGGAGGGGAGAAGGAAAGGAAACGTGTCATGTGGCTGGCTGTGTGTGGAGCTGCTTCGTTTGTGTTTGTTATTGTGTGTCGTTGTATCGATCGCGACGGAGATGGCGGGCTGTGTGTTGTTGTGCGAGAGGCGGTGATTATTTGCTTGCGTGGTTTGGCCCTGTGTGTTTGCGGCGGCGTTGGGGTTTCCGAGGCAAGGCGTGTGGGCATAGGCGGCCGGATCAGCTGTTTCGTTCGTGTCGACGGCCGTTGCGCGCGGGAGTGGAGGGCGGTGTGTCGACACGCCTCCCTGTAACAATGGTCGTCATTATTGCTGCCGTTGTCGTTTGGAAGGCGACTGCGACCGTGCAAAAATGAATGTGTGTGTGTGTGTGTGTTGGGCCACACGGGCTGTGTGGACGACAAGATGGCGGACGTGCGCCGGCGGCGGCTGTGCAAAGTTAAAACAAAACAAGGTGCGGCGAGGACGACTGAAATTTTGCTTTGGACGTAGGTTTGTGTGGTGGCCCTGAAAAGGGCCGATTGTTGTGGGCCGAGCCGAGCCGGCAAAGCGCGTTGCGATTGCCTGGCCTCCTTTAGGCCTTCTTCTCGGTCTTCTTTGGCAGCAGGACGGCCTGGATGTTGGGCAGGACACCACCCTGTGCGATGGTGACGCCCGACAGGAGCTTGTTGAGCTCCTCGTCGTTGCGGATGGCAAGCTGCAGGTGGCGCGGGATGATGCGCGTCTTCTTGTTGTCGCGGGCCGCGTTTCCGGCCAGCTCGAGCACCTCAGCCGCGAGGTACTCCATGACGGCGGCGAGGTAGACGGGCGCCCCGGCGCCGACGCGCTCTGCGTAGTTTCCCTTGCGCAGGAGGCGGTGGATTCTGCCGACCGGGAACTGGAGCCCAGCCCTGCTTGAGCGGGACTTTGACTTGCCCTTGACTTTGCCTCCCTTTCCGCGTCCGGACATGGCGATGGGCTAGCGACGGTGCACACGAAACGGAAACGAAAAACGACCGGTGCGAGCGGCAGCGAGTCGAGCAGCGGAGTGCGTGCCGGCGCAGCCGGGGTGGGGGTGCTTTATGGGCTCGGGTGCGGCGGCCGGTTGCGCGCGCGCCCCATTGGTCGGCGGCCGCAACAGGGCGAGCTGGTAAAGGTGCGGCGGCGGCTGGCGGCGGGTGCCACTGTGTGGGGAGACGCTGACTAGAGCGGAGCGCTTGCTACTGGTGTTGCTGCTGCCGTACGTTCGTTCGTTCGAGATGCCGCCCAAGACTAGCGGGAAGGCCGCCAAGAAGGCTGGCAAGGCGCAGAAGAACATTTCGAAGGGCGACAAGAAGAAGAAGCGCAAGAGGAAGGAGAGCTATGCCATCTACATCTACAAGGTGCTGAAGCAGGTGCACCCTGACACGGGCATCTCGTCGAAGGCGATGAGCATCATGAACAGCTTCGTGAACGACATTTTCGAGCGCATTGCGGCCGAGGCTTCTCGCCTGGCGCACTACAACAAGCGCTCGACCATCACGTCCCGCGAGATCCAGACCGCTGTGCGGCTGTTGCTGCCTGGCGAGCTGGCCAAGCACGCCGTGAGCGAGGGCACGAAGGCGGTGACCAAGTACACGAGCTCCAAGTAAGGAGGTGGCTCTGGAATGGAAGGAAGGAAGGAAGGAAGGAGAAGGCTCCTCCGTTGCGAGAGCGGCAAAACGGCCCTTTTCAGGGCCACCAACTTGCCTTTTGCGGGAAGGGCGGAATTGTTGTTGTTGTTGTTGTTGTTTGTGTGGACGGCTGTGATGTATGTGTGCATTTTGATTGTGGGTGGGGGGGGCGCGTCAAAGCGTGTTGCGGGGGACGGCCACGAGGTTGGTCGCCGTGGCGTGGAATGGTGGCACGCCTCGTTGGAGTGGTTTTGACCCATTGGTGTTGTGTGTGTGTGTGTGTGTGTGTGTGTGTGTGTGTGTGTGTGTGTGTGTGTTAACCTGTCTGCGAGGGGGGACAGTGCGATCGGCGACTTTTGTGTCACCGTAACGACGGCCGTTTGCGGGTTTGTTTTTTGCACATCATACATGGCGAGGGTGAAATGTGAAATGTTTTTGTTTGGTTTTTTTTTTTGCCGCCCACTATTCCCTTTGCTGTACGCCGAGTTTGACAATGGTGCGACGTAACTGCAGCGTGGAGGTGTGTGAGTGACGTTGAAATTGAACGTGCCATTAAGACGCATTGTTGTTGTATTGTACTGTACGTGTACGGCGACACGCACGATGATGTACCATTCGACTCTGATTTTTGATAGCCGTGTCTGACTGATTGCGTACGACGCACGCACACCGATGTCGTCATTCAAGATGCACGCGTGTCCAGTGCAGTACAGTAAGCGCGACGCTAGACGGCGGCGGCGGCGGCGGCGGCGGCGGCGGTCGTCGTCGTTTGTTTGGCGAATGTCTGTACACGTGTTTGTCTGTGTCCATCCGGTATGTATTTGTTTGTTTGAAAGTGTTTTGTGTGTCGGTGACGTGGTCCGATCCGTCGCCCCCTGAGTAACTGTCGATCGGCGCGATAGACCGGCGTCACGCAACTGAACCGAAGTCTTGGGCACACCCGTCATACTGTTGTACACCGTCGCGCTGAGAACGGTAACGAAAGGTTGACTTTGATCGGTCGAATGTCTGGGCAGAACGTGAGGAATGAGGCAAGAGTGCAAGGAGGGGGGGCAAAAGAGAGAGGAAGGGAAAAAGGGGAGAAGCGCATTCGTAGAGCAACGGAACGTTCCCGTGTCGGAGGCGTATTGGAGCCGCACTGAAATGCGTTTAACGGCGGCGCGGCTGCAAGTGTCTGCCGTGGTGAACGTTACCTTTGACGGCTGCATTGGGCTTTGCTTTTGCTTTCGCTTTCGCTTTCCCGGATGTACGTAACGTTTGTTGATATGGTTCTGAGGAAGAGTGTATGACAGTGCCGTGCCGTCCATGTTCGTGTGCCCTCCCATTGTGTGTATGCTATTGTCTGTGTACTTGAATGATGTATGTAGGTGTTAGTGGACATGTTTTACCAGTGGGGGGAAATGGATCGCCGATAGTTGGCGTCACTCTGTCACGGTCGAGATGACGCACCCTCCGTACAGAAAGGTGTCGAGAAAGTGTGTGTGTGTGTGTGTGTGTGTGTGTGCGTCCGTGAATTGGCAGTGTTTGGAGGTGGGCGTGCCCTGCATGTGGCCCGGAAGGCTGTTCGTTTGGCGGTAGTGTTGTGTGGACAGGGGAGGGGCATGCGTAACGCTGCTGGCATGGCATTTCGGGAGATGGGAGGGGGCAAACGAGGAGCGGCGGCCAAAGACGGGACGGGGAGGGGCGCGGTGTGGGTGGCTTGCGCCTGTGCTCGGCGTTGTGGTTTGTGCAAAAGAGGAGGAGAAAAACAATGAGTTGCCAGGGAGGGGAGCGGTGTTGTGTTGTGGTTGTCGTGGTGTAGCCGCAGACGCGGCTGTCAGTGAACGTGGCGAGACGGACGGATGCGCGGAGGGGCGGGGGCGGCGCATTTCGCCGGTGCCGTGCCGTGCCATGCCTGAAAGCCGCGTGGTCGCTGTGTTGTTGTTGGCGTGGGGGCGAGGAGAGTACCGTACGGGTGTGCTTGTGCGCCGGAAATGGCACACTGCGCCTGCCCGTCTTGGAGGCTGATGGCTGTGGTGTGGAAATGGGGCGCGGTGATGTTGAAGCAGTTGAAGAACAGAAAAGAAACCAAGAAAACGGAAGGCGTGATGCGGCGGTGGTGGTTGAGAGCGGGAAAAACAAAACAAAACAAAAAAAGAACAACAAAAAAAAGAAGGAAAAACAACAAGAAACAAAAAAGAAAACAAAAAGTCTATCAATACTAAAATGTAAATGGAAATGGAAATGGACCCAGGTACATAACCTCCCTGCACAAATAGCAGAGAGTCCGATGATAATAAAAATGTGCCAGAATGTTAACGTCCCTACAAAACAAACCCAACGATAATATTAATGAAAGAATGAACCGTATGTAACATTGCAACAGACATAATGAAACCTGATAAATTGTATAAGGGCAGCAGCGTTGACCTTTGGCCCTGTATTCAGAATAAAAAGAGCCAAAGATCGTTACCCCAATGAAAAGAAGACACTGAAACACGTATGTAACGTAGCAGCGATGGCGAGACATTGTAGCATCTGTGACCAGAGAGTTTGCGCTGGACTGCGCGAGTGTTGCGAGCGGTTCTCAGTCAGTCAGTCAGTCAGTCAGTCAGTCGTTGCGAGTCTGTACTCTGTCAGTAGTCGTCATGCAGAGCGGTCGGTCAGTAGTAGCAGCCGAGTGCGGTTGTGTGATGTAGGCGGCCGGCAACACTGGTCAAGATGGTGAATAAGGTATACTGTTAATTAATATAATCATTAGATAATGAAAAGGTTTATTTATTGTAATTATTCTCCAACAAGTTCCCCAATAATAATTTTTATTTCAAAAGCATTTTTCAAACATTTAATTTTTTATTGAACTAAAGAGTTCGTTGCACTTCACATTTCATTCCACTTCTTTGAAGAAAAATTTCACTAAAATCACAAAAAAAAAGGAGAATATTATTATTTGCAATGCAGTTCCTCCAGGCGCTGCGCAACAACAAGAGCAGAAATGTGACATCCATTTATTCTGAGGTAAGACTGTAATTCTGATTGTTTTGCACAGGGCCAAAGACCGATATTTCGGTTTAATTGAAGTTTCTTGTCACTGAACGGACTTTAAATGTTGTGAAGAATTTATATTTGAGTCGGATTGCGAATTTCACATTTTTGTTGCCATTTTCAATACCTCTCATTGTGGGCGAGGTTACAATTAGCGCAATGTCCATTAGCATCCGTAAATAACATTGTCCATTATTTTAAATTTTGCGGGGAGGTTACAACACACAGACACCAAAAAAAAAAAAAAAAAAAAAAAAAAAAGAAACAAAAAAATTGCATTTGTATCCGCTCCTCAATTGTAGATACCCCTTACACAGCTGTGTGCAATGAATGAGTGCTGGCTGGTAATTAATTGCACTCCTTGGAGGGAAATGCCATAGGAAGTAGTCTTTAAAAAGTGAATGTTTTTCGTTAAAAGACAAAAGTTACTTTAGAAAAAAGTAATAGTGGGGCTTTTGTTGTTGAAGAACATACGTTATCAGATTTGCGCAATGCAGCTTCACACTACCTTTTGATTATAACACAATATACTATATACATCGTCCCGAACCGTGACCAGAGTCGCGAGACGAGCAGAGCACGCCGCCGACGCCCGCTCAGTACAACCGTCCACCCGCTACTACTGTCGACCGACTACTACCTCTCCCGACTCGCGCTACAATATATATAACAACTGTTCCTGGCGACCCGGTGCGTGCCACTACTGTCGTCTGGCGCGGTCCAAGCGCCGACCAGCAACGATAAATAACTCTCTGGTCAGACGGAGATGCTGTCATGCCTCGCCATCGCTCTGGTAATGAATACATACGTGTTGCAGCGTGCGTACCACCGGAACACGCAGTGGCGGAGCCAAAGACTGTGTTGTCGAGGTCGAGTGCGAGCGGGAAGAGAGGCAGCGTCGGCACGGAGATGCAAGCGAGCGCGAGACGCACGGGGGCTGCGGCGTGGCGCGTTTGCGGTCGGCGCCTTTGGTGGCAACGGCCGGGACAAGCAGCGGTGTATGGTGTGGTGCGGGGCGGACAGGGGCGGCGGTGGACGGGGCGGAGGCGGCGCGACGACGGCATGGGGGCGAAAACGGGACGGGGGACGGCGGATGTTGAGAGGCGTCACGCGCGGACAGGACACAGACACAGAGACACACAGATTGGAAAGGGAGGGTGCGCGGTTAGTAGTTGGGAATGTGCGTACCGTGCGGGATGGGAGTGGGCGAGGAACACGGTCGTGGCCCCTGTTTTGGGTGCGTGTGATGACGTCGGTGTGTTGTGGGAAGGGAAGGTGCTGTGGCGGCGGCGCGTAATGGGCGTAGGCCGAAGAGAGAAAGGGAACGTGGGCAGTGTGTTGGCAAGCGTCGGTTCGACTGCGACGTTGATGGGCAGGGCAGGGCAAGGTTAATGGTGGTAGGAGTAGGCGTGTGGGCGCAAAAAATCTGCCGCTGCAGGCGGTGCCGTAACCGCCATGGGGCGGGAAGGAGAGAGGGCCAAAGAAAGAAAGAAAGAAAGAAAGAAAGAAAGAAAGAAAGAAAGAAAGAAAGAAAGAAGAAAACGAAGGAAAAAAACAAAACAAAAAAAAGGAGGGGCGGGGGCGGGGGCGGGCGAAAGTGGAGAGGCGGTGGTGTGAGAAGGGCGGGGGCGGAAGGAAGGCAGGAAGGACAAGAGGCGAGGCGACGGCTTGCTTTGTGTATCGGTCGGTCTCTGGCTATGCTTCGTTTTCTGCAGCAGGGTCGGTGCGCGGCGTGGCTCGCGGCAGTGGGAACGCCTGGTGGCTGGACGGCCAGCAATGCGGTTGGATGGGCGGCCACAGCACCGCACCTGTGCCCGAGGAGGAGACGCTGGCGGCGGGCCCTGAGGTGAGGCCGGCTCGGCTGGGGCTGTGGATGTGTAGGTGTGCGCCGCTGCTGCAACAACGAGTAAAACGCGAGAAGAAGGGATGGCGGTAGAGAGAGGTAAAAAAAAAAAAAAAGGTCGTGTTGTGTTGATGCGCAGGCAGACGCGTACAGAGAGACGAGCCCGGTCTGCAGCAGGGTGTGGCCGTGCCGAGTGCAGAGCAGCGGCGGCTCGGTTCGGTTCGGCCCGGCCCGGCGGGCCGCGCTGTTGTCGCGAACGTGAGCGCCCCCTGGCGGGTGGCCGGAGGCGGCGCGGCGTGTTGGACGTGTGGCTGGTGGCAGTGCACAATTTGCGAGTGGCTGGCGGTGTGGTGTGGCGGTTGGCGCGTCGGGCGGCGGAGAGGTATGTGTTGCGGGCGCCCTTTGCTGCGCTGCGTCGTTGCGTGTGCCGTACAGGGCGGGCGCTTGTCGACTGTGTGGGCGGTGTGGCGAATTGGCGTGAAACGGCTGCCGAGAGGTGTGTGTGGTAGCGAGAGCCGGTCGTTGTCAGTGCGAAGGGGAATGTGCGTGCGTTTGGCGGTTTCGGTGTGCTTTTTGCGGCGTGAGAGTGGGAATTAGTGGGGCCGGCTGTTGTGTTGGTTCCTTGTGTCTTGTGTCGCGTAGCTTGATGGCAACGTGGAAGGACGCCGGTTTCGTTTCGAGCCTTGCGTGTGGTTGTCGACGTTGACTGGTTGGCGTGTGCCGATGCACGTGCATGTGTGGGTCGCGAGTGCGTTTTTGGCTGGGTGTGTGTGTGTGTGTTTTGGGGGGGAAGGGGGAGGCGGTGGTGAAAGTGCAGTCGTTGCCACGGGCGTCGTCGGGTGGGGCTGGGGCTGTGCGTCGTGGCGGAAAGGTGGTAGGTTGCGGGAAGCGAGCCCGTCGTTGACGGTGTCGCGTGAGTTGTGAATCGAGTGGGGCGCGGGGCGCGGGACAGGAGCAGCGTGCCGCTGCGTCGTGGTCGTCAGCAGAGGCTGTGCGTGTGCTTGTCCTTTTTGTGGGCGGTTCGTGCGAGGCGTTTTTGTTTTGTGTTGCCCTAGTTGTTAGTTTATTTTGGTTGTTGTTTGTTATTTTGAGACGACGACTGGTTGGTGGCGTGCGCGCGAAGTGGCGGTGTGCGCTTCCCGTGTCGTTTTGTTTTTGTGTGTTTTTTTTTTTTTTTTGCACTGGGCCCCGGGGGGTGGGTGGGTGGGTGGGTGGGTGGGTGCGTGCGTGTGTGTCGATTGCCGGCTGGCGAAAGGTGCGCCATCGGCGGGGTGGGTCGCCGGCACAAGTAGAGGCGGCGGCGGCGGCGTTGTTGCTGTTGTTGTGTGGTGTTTGTTTTGTTCGGCTGTGTTGCGGTGCGTGTGAATGGTGGTGCAAAAGCGCTGGCGTCGGGGCTGCGACTGCGACGGCGGCGAGCCGCGGGCGCGCATGATAGTGATGTTGTGAACAGCGGCTGTGTACGGTAGTGGTGTTGTTGTAGCACGACGTGCATCCGGGCCGGCGCGGAAAGCGCAGTTGCGGGCGGTTGCCCTTCGGTGCCAGCCATGTCGCGTGAGCGGCGGGTTGCTCTGGTGTGGACACGTGGTGCTCTGGGTTGTTGTGTGGTGCCCTTTGGCCGGTGGGGGTGGTTCGCGTGTGTCTCGTTCGCGCTCGGTATCTGGTCGTGGTCGTGCTGCTCCCCCGTCTGTCGGCGGTTTTCGACGTCGTCTGTACGTTTTTGTTCGTTTGCGGCGTGCCTGCCGACGTCGTCCCGTCGCGACCTTTCAACCGAAAGTGTGGCGCCCGAAGGTGAACGAACGCAACCCTGACCTCGGCGCTTTACGCTGAGCCGAGCGAACCGAACCTAACCCTGTGGTGTGGCGAGGTGAGCTCAGCCTGTGAGCCCCTAACGTCTACGTAAGGTAAGCTGTCCGGCTCACGCCTCACGGTTTGAACGCTTTTGTAACCTACGTTTGACGCTTCTTAGCCTAGCACTGACCCCTTAACCTAACGTGTAACCTAACCTAACCTAACCTAACCTAACCTAACCTCTGACGCCTGACGTGTTTGAATGCTTAACCTAAGTTTGACGCTTAACCTAACCCAAGTCCCCTTAACCTAACCCACGTCCACCTAACCTAACGTAACCCAACCTAGACGTGTAAACGTAATGTGTAACGCGTAACGTGTAAGGTCGGCTGTCGTGTGTGCTGACGGCAGATTGGGTTGGTCTGTAGATTCGGATTGCGGTTTGCCTCGGTCGAGGGGTTGGGTCGGAAGCGGCGAGGGGCGGCGGCGCCTGTTGCGCAGGCGGCGTCCGTTTGCGGCGGGCAATTGTTGAGAAACGGCTGTGAATGTTGGCGGGCGAGAGGAGGAGGACGGCGCGCGATGTGGCCCGACGGCTGCGGGCCGATCGGGAAACGGCGGGAGGGCGACGGAAGGCGATGGGGCGGCGGAGGCGCGTTTGCACGGCCGTCATCGCCGCACGCCTCGGCTTGTGTGGCTGTGGCGCCGGCCGCGCTGGCCGGGCTGCCGCGGCGACGGTGTGGGAGTTTTGCCGAAGGTTTGGCCATTGTGGCGGGTCGTCGGCTGGGGCTGTGGGGGCGGCATTTGGGCGGGGGCGGCGATTCTCGGCGGGCCGACCCAGGCTGTAGCGCGCGGTAGCTGCAGTTTGGCCGTGGTTTGCGGCGCTGCCGTGGCGACTGGTTGGCGACTGTGGTGTGGCTGTGTGTAGCCCCATCCTCGGTGGTTTGAAAGGCGCGGGCGGTTGTGGCGCAGGTTTGGGGCTGCTCCGCACAGGCTGTCGGACGTTGGGCGGTAGCAAGCGCGGGAGGCGCGGCGCGGCGGCGCGCAGAGTGGCGGCCGCTCTCTCGGCCGTCCGCGCCCGCCCGCGACACTGGCTGGGCCTTGTGATTCTCTGCTCTGCTGCTGTGCTGTGCTGTGCTGTGCTTGCGTGCCTGCCGTCCGTCCCGCTCGCTCTCGCTCTCGCTGTGTGTTACGCGCGTCGTCGAAATGGCAGATCAGGCGGCTACGAACGAGACTGCTGCGGCACCCGCCGCCACCGGCACTACGAAGAAGGCCAAGTCTGCGTCGTCTGCGAAGAAGCCGCGCGCCAAGCCTGCGCACCCGCGCACCTCTGAGATGGTGACGGCCGCCATCAAGAGTCTGAAGGAGCGCGGCGGGTCGTCGCTGCAGGCGATCAAGAAGTACATAGCCGCGCACTACAAGCTGGACGCGGAGAAGCTGGCGCCGTTTATCAAGAAGTACCTCAAGTCGGCCGTCGTGGCGGGCGAGCTGGTGCAGACGAAGGGGAAGGGCGCGTCCGGCTCGTTCAAGCTTGCCGGCGCCGGCGGCGGGGGGGCGGCCGAGGGCGGCAAGGCCCGTGCTGGCGGTGCCAAGAAGAAGCGCGCCGCTCCGGCCAGCAAGGAGAAGAAGGGCGCCCGTGCGGCCGGCGCAAAGAAGGCTGGTGGCGTGAAGGCGGCGACCGGTCGGAAGGCGGGCGCCGCCAAGAAGGCGTCTGCGGCGTCGGCCGCTCCCGCGGGTGCGAAGAAGGCGGCTGCGGCCAAGCCGGCCAAGGCCAAGTCGCCGTCGAAGGCGAAGAAGGCCGCCAAGGTTCCGACGAAGAAGCCGAAGGCGCCGCGCCCGAAGAAGGCGACGACGCCGTCTAAGGCGAAGGCTTCGCCCAAGAAGAAGAAGTAGAGTAGAGTAGAGTAGAGGAGAAAGAGATGGGAGAAAGGAAGGGTTTGGCGCTTGACTCCGTCGTCCCCACCCCCCGTCGTCGTCTAGTGGCGCGCAAGAGACGCGCGGCCCAAAACGGCCCTTCTCAGGGCCATCAAAGCACGTCGGGGAAGGTTTTGATTGTCGTGTTGCGTTTGGTGTGGGTGTCTTTGTGTATGCCCGTGGGGGATGCTGTTTGCGTGCCGTGGTGGATGGATTGCGGGGGTCGGTGGCGGGTGTGGGCGGCGGTAGCGGTAAGCGGTGTTGTTGTTGTTGTCGTCGTGGTTGATTGTCGCCGTGTTTGTGGCGGCGGCCGACGGTTGGTTTTCTGTCACGTTGTTTTGTTTGAATACGTTGGTTGGCTTGCCTGCGTTCGTTCTTCTCGGATGTCTGTCTTGTCGAGTCGTGTCTGGTCTTTGTTTTGTTCCTTTGTGTGTGTGTGTGTGTGTGTTATGTTTTGCAACGGGGGGCACGTTGAGATGTGGAAGGAGTCGGCGGGGATTTCGGTGGCGTTGGAGAGCGAGCGAGCGAGCGAGCGCGCCTGCCTGGCCGTTGGCCGTCGGAGTGGAGTGCGGGTTGTTTTTGTTTTCGAAACGAAAGCGGCGGCCGGCCAGCCACCCGTGCGGTGTGACGTCGGCCGTTGGGTATTGTGCGCTTTGAGCGCCGGGGAGGGATGATGTGTGATTGTTGCGCGCTGCTAGCAGGCAGGCAGAGTGAGCGGGTGTGGCGGGCGGACGGGAAGTGGTGGTTGTTGTTTTTGGGTTGCGGGGCGAGAGGCAGGCGACCGACAAAGTTTGCTCGCGACGGAGAGATGTTAGTGGCCCTGAAAAGGGCCGTTTTTGTTTGTGCGGTGCGGTGCCGCGGCGCGGTTTAGGCGCGCTCGCCGCGGATGCGGCGCGCGAGCTGGATGTCCTTGGGCATGATGGTGACGCGCTTGGCGTGGATTGCGCACAGGTTGGTGTCTTCGAAGAGGCCGACGAGGTAGGCCTCGCTGGCCTCCTGCAGGGCCATGACTGCGGAGCTCTGGAAGCGCAGGTCGGTCTTGAAGTCCTGGGCGATCTCGCGCACTAGGCGCTGGAATGGCAGCTTGCGGATGAGCAGCTCTGTGCTCTTCTGGTAGCGCCTGATTTCTCGCAGGGCGACGGTGCCCGGCCTGTAGCGGTGGGGCTTCTTGACGCCTCCGGTGGCGGGCGCGCTCTTCCTCGCCGCCTTGGTGGCGAGCTGTTTGCGCGGCGCCTTTCCGCCGGTGGACTTGCGGGCCGTTTGCTTTGTGCGGGCCATAGCGGTAGCGGAGCGGCGTGCGTGGAGGTTAGGTGCGGCGCGGCGTCCGGTGCTGCCTTGACAACGGGCCCGCGCGCCTCCGTGCTGCGCTTATATGCCCTCGGTTGCGCGTGGTGGGGGGAGGGCGGGCCAGAGTCTATATAGGGGGGCGGCGGGCGCGCTGGGCGCAGACCGTAGCCGACTCGCCAGCCGCTGCAGCTGCTGTTTGTGCACGTTGTTGCTTTGCCCGAGGAAGGAAGGATGACAGGCCGCGGCAAGGGAGGAAAGGGGCTCGGCAAGGGTGGCGCCAAGCGGCACCGCAAGGTGTTGCGCGACAACATCCAGGGCATCACGAAGCCCGCCATCCGCCGCCTGGCTCGCAGGGGCGGCGTGAAGCGCATCTCTGGTCTGATCTACGAGGAGACCCGCGGGGTGCTGAAGGTGTTCCTGGAGAACGTGATCCGCGACGCGGTGACGTACACTGAGCACGCCAAGCGCAAGACTGTGACGGCCATGGACGTGGTGTACGCCCTGAAGAGGCAGGGGCGCACCCTGTACGGTTTCGGCGGTTAGGCTGCGTCGCAGCGGGCGCTGGCCTTCCCGCGGCCGTGCTTGTGGGTGGGAGAGACTAGAAAACGGCCCTTTTCAGGGCCACCACACTGTTCGGAAGTTGAAAAGTGCGAAAGAGTCTGTGTTGTTTGTTTGTTTCTTTCTTTCCGTTTGAGCGACGTGATGTGACTGGGAGGGGAGAAGGAAAGGAAACGTGTCATGTGGCTGGCTGTGTGTGGAGCTGCTTCGTTTGTGTTTGTTATTGTGTGTCGTTGTATCGATCGCGACGGAGATGGCGGGCTGTGTGTTGTTGTGCGAGAGGCGGTGATTATTTGCTTGCGTGGTTTGGCCCTGTGTGTTTGCGGCGGCGTTGGGGTTTCCGAGGCAAGGCGTGTGGGCATAGGCGGCCGGATCAGCTGTTTCGTTCGTGTCGACGGCCGTTGCGCGCGGGAGTGGAGGGCGGTGTGTCGACACGCCTCCCTGTAACAATGGTCGTCATTATTGCTGCCGTTGTCGTTTGGAAGGCGACTGCGACCGTGCAAAAATGAATGTGTGTGTGTGTGTGTGTTGGGCCACACGGGCTGTGTGGACGACAAGATGGCGGACGTGCGCCGGCGGCGGCTGTGCAAAGTTAAAACAAAACAAGGTGCGGCGAGGACGACTGAAATTTTGCTTTGGACGTAGGTTTGTGTGGTGGCCCTGAAAAGGGCCGATTGTTGTGGGCCGAGCCGAGCCGGCAAAGCGCGTTGCGATTGCCTGGCCTCCTTTAGGCCTTCTTCTCGGTCTTCTTTGGCAGCAGGACGGCCTGGATGTTGGGCAGGACACCACCCTGTGCGATGGTGACGCCCGACAGGAGCTTGTTGAGCTCCTCGTCGTTGCGGATGGCAAGCTGCAGGTGGCGCGGGATGATGCGCGTCTTCTTGTTGTCGCGGGCCGCGTTTCCGGCCAGCTCGAGCACCTCAGCCGCGAGGTACTCCATGACGGCGGCGAGGTAGACGGGCGCCCCGGCGCCGACGCGCTCTGCGTAGTTTCCCTTGCGCAGGAGGCGGTGGATTCTGCCGACCGGGAACTGGAGCCCAGCCCTGCTTGAGCGGGACTTTGACTTGCCCTTGACTTTGCCTCCCTTTCCGCGTCCGGACATGGCGATGGGCTAGCGACGGTGCACACGAAACGGAAACGAAAAACGACCGGTGCGAGCGGCAGCGAGTCGAGCAGCGGAGTGCGTGCCGGCGCAGCCGGGGTGGGGGTGCTTTATGGGCTCGGGTGCGGCGGCCGGTTGCGCGCGCGCCCCATTGGTCGGCGGCCGCAACAGGGCGAGCTGGTAAAGGTGCGGCGGCGGCTGGCGGCGGGTGCCACTGTGTGGGGAGACGCTGACTAGAGCGGAGCGCTTGCTACTGGTGTTGCTGCTGCCGTACGTTCGTTCGTTCGAGATGCCGCCCAAGACTAGCGGGAAGGCCGCCAAGAAGGCTGGCAAGGCGCAGAAGAACATTTCGAAGGGCGACAAGAAGAAGAAGCGCAAGAGGAAGGAGAGCTATGCCATCTACATCTACAAGGTGCTGAAGCAGGTGCACCCTGACACGGGCATCTCGTCGAAGGCGATGAGCATCATGAACAGCTTCGTGAACGACATTTTCGAGCGCATTGCGGCCGAGGCTTCTCGCCTGGCGCACTACAACAAGCGCTCGACCATCACGTCCCGCGAGATCCAGACCGCTGTGCGGCTGTTGCTGCCTGGCGAGCTGGCCAAGCACGCCGTGAGCGAGGGCACGAAGGCGGTGACCAAGTACACGAGCTCCAAGTAAGGAGGTGGCTCTGGAATGGAAGGAAGGAAGGAAGGAAGGAGAAGGCTCCTCCGTTGCGAGAGCGGCAAAACGGCCCTTTTCAGGGCCACCAACTTGCCTTTTGCGGGAAGGGCGGAATTGTTGTTGTTGTTGTTGTTGTTTGTGTGGACGGCTGTGATGTATGTGTGCATTTTGATTGTGGGTGGGGGGGGCGCGTCAAAGCGTGTTGCGGGGGACGGCCACGAGGTTGGTCGCCGTGGCGTGGAATGGTGGCACGCCTCGTTGGAGTGGTTTTGACCCATTGGTGTGTGTGTGTGTGTGTGTGTGTGTGTGTGTGTGTGTGTGTGTGTGTGTGTTAACCTGTCTGCGAGGGGGGACAGTGCGATCGGCGACTTTTGTGTCACCGTAACGACGGCCGTTTGCGGGTTTGTTTTTTGCACATCATACATGGCGAGGGTGAAATGTGAAATGTTTTTGTTTGGTTTTTTTTTTTGCCGCCCACTATTCCCTTTGCTGTACGCCGAGTTTGACAATGGTGCGACGTAACTGCAGCGTGGAGGTGTGTGAGTGACGTTGAAATTGAACGTGCCATTAAGACGCATTGTTGTTGTATTGTACTGTACGTGTACGGCGACACGCACGATGATGTACCATTCGACTCTGATTTTTGATAGCCGTGTCTGACTGATTGCGTACGACGCACGCACACCGATGTCGTCATTCAAGATGCACGCGTGTCCAGTGCAGTACAGTAAGCGCGACGCTAGACGGCGGCGGCGGCGGCGGCGGCGGCGGCGGTCGTCGTCGTTTGTTTGGCGAATGTCTGTACACGTGTTTGTCTGTGTCCATCCGGTATGTATTTGTTTGTTTGAAAGTGTTTTGTGTGTCGGTGACGTGGTCCGATCCGTCGCCCCCTGAGTAACTGTCGATCGGCGCGATAGACCGGCGTCACGCAACTGAACCGAAGTCTTGGGCACACCCGTCATACTGTTGTACACCGTCGCGCTGAGAACGGTAACGAAAGGTTGACTTTGATCGGTCGAATGTCTGGGCAGAACGTGAGGAATGAGGCAAGAGTGCAAGGAGGGGGGGCAAAAGAGAGAGGAAGGGAAAAAGGGGAGAAGCGCATTCGTAGAGCAACGGAACGTTCCCGTGTCGGAGGCGTATTGGAGCCGCACTGAAATGCGTTTAACGGCGGCGCGGCTGCAAGTGTCTGCCGTGGTGAACGTTACCTTTGACGGCTGCATTGGGCTTTGCTTTTGCTTTCGCTTTCGCTTTCCCGGATGTACGTAACGTTTGTTGATATGGTTCTGAGGAAGAGTGTATGACAGTGCCGTGCCGTCCATGTTCGTGTGCCCTCCCATTGTGTGTATGCTATTGTCTGTGTACTTGAATGATGTATGTAGGTGTTAGTGGACATGTTTTACCAGTGGGGGGAAATGGATCGCCGATAGTTGGCGTCACTCTGTCACGGTCGAGATGACGCACCCTCCGTACAGAAAGGTGTCGAGAAAGTGTGTGTGTGTGTGTGTGTGTGTGTGTGCGTCCGTGAATTGGCAGTGTTTGGAGGTGGGCGTGCCCTGCATGTGGCCCGGAAGGCTGTTCGTTTGGCGGTAGTGTTGTGTGGACAGGGGAGGGGCATGCGTAACGCTGCTGGCATGGCATTTCGGGAGATGGGAGGGGGCAAACGAGGAGCGGCGGCCAAAGACGGGACGGGGAGGGGCGCGGTGTGGGTGGCTTGCGCCTGTGCTCGGCGTTGTGGTTTGTGCAAAAGAGGAGGAGAAAAACAATGAGTTGCCAGGGAGGGGAGCGGTGTTGTGTTGTGGTTGTCGTGGTGTAGCCGCAGACGCGGCTGTCAGTGAACGTGGCGAGACGGACGGATGCGCGGAGGGGCGGGGGCGGCGCATTTCGCCGGTGCCGTGCCGTGCCATGCCTGAAAGCCGCGTGGTCGCTGTGTTGTTGTTGGCGTGGGGGCGAGGAGAGTACCGTACGGGTGTGCTTGTGCGCCGGAAATGGCACACTGCGCCTGCCCGTCTTGGAGGCTGATGGCTGTGGTGTGGAAATGGGGCGCGGTGATGTTGAAGCAGTTGAAGAACAGAAAAGAAACCAAGAAAACGGAAGGCGTGATGCGGCGGTGGTGGTTGAGAGCGGGAAAAACAAAACAAAACAAAAAAAGAACAACAAAAAAAAGAAGGAAAAACAACAAGAAACAAAAAAGAAAACAAAAAGTCTATCAATACTAAAATGTAAATGGAAATGGAAATGGACCCAGGTACATAACCTCCCTGCACAAATAGCAGAGAGTCCGATGATAATAAAAATGTGCCAGAATGTTAACGTCCCTACAAAACAAACCCAACGATAATATTAATGAAAGAATGAACCGTATGTAACATTGCAACAGACATAATGAAACCTGATAAATTGTATAAGCAGCAGCGTTGACCTTTGGCCCTGTATTCAGAATAAAAAGAGCCAAAGATCGTTACCCCAATGAAAAGAAGACACTGAAACACGTATGTAACGTAGCAGCGATGGCGAGACATTGTAGCATCTGTGACCAGAGAGTTTGCGCTGGACTGCGCGAGTGTTGCGAGCGGTTCTCAGTCAGTCAGTCAGTCAGTCAGTCAGTCGTTGCGAGTCTGTACTCTGTCAGTAGTCGTCATGCAGAGCGGTCGGTCAGTAGTAGCAGCCGAGTGCGGTTGTGTGATGTAGGCGGCCGGCAACACTGGTCAAGATGGTGAATAAGGTATACTGTTAATTAATATAATCATTAGATAATGAAAAGGTTTATTTATTGTAATTATTCTCCAACAAGTTCCCCAATAATAATTTTTATTTCAAAAGCATTTTTCAAACATTTAATTTTTTATTGAACTAAAGAGTTCGTTGCACTTCACATTTCATTCCACTTCTTTGAAGAAAAATTTCACTAAAATCACAAAAAAAAAGGAGAATATTATTATTTGCAATGCAGTTCCTCCAGGCGCTGCGCAACAACAAGAGCAGAAATGTGACATCCATTTATTCTGAGGTAAGACTGTAATTCTGATTGTTTTGCACAGGGCCAAAGACCGATATTTCGGTTTAATTGAAGTTTCTTGTCACTGAACGGACTTTAAATGTTGTGAAGAATTTATATTTGAGTCGGATTGCGAATTTCACATTTTTGTTGCCATTTTCAATACCTCTCATTGTGGGCGAGGTTACAATTAGCGCAATGTCCATTAGCATCCGTAAATAACATTGTCCATTATTTTAAATTTTGCGGGGAGGTTACAACACACAGACACCAAAAAAAAAAAAAAAAAAAAAAAAAAAAGAAACAAAAAAATTGCATTTGTATCCGCTCCTCAATTGTAGATACCCCTTACACAGCTGTGTGCAATGAATGAGTGCTGGCTGGTAATTAATTGCACTCCTTGGAGGGAAATGCCATAGGAAGTAGTCTTTAAAAAGTGAATGTTTTTCGTTAAAAGACAAAAGTTACTTTAGAAAAAAGTAATAGTGGGGCTTTTGTTGTTGAAGAACATACGTTATCAGATTTGCGCAATGCAGCTTCACACTACCTTTTGATTATAACACAATATACTATATACATCGTCCCGAACCGTGACCAGAGTCGCGAGACGAGCAGAGCACGCCGCCGACGCCCGCTCAGTACAACCGTCCACCCGCTACTACTGTCGACCGACTACTACCTCTCCCGACTCGCGCTACAATATATATAACAACTGTTCCTGGCGACCCGGTGCGTGCCACTACTGTCGTCTGGCGCGGTCCAAGCGCCGACCAGCAACGATAAATAACTCTCTGGTCAGACGGAGATGCTGTCATGCCTCGCCATCGCTCTGGTAATGAATACATACGTGTTGCAGCGTGCGTACCACCGGAACACGCAGTGGCGGAGCCAAAGACTGTGTTGTCGAGGTCGAGTGCGAGCGGGAAGAGAGGCAGCGTCGGCACGGAGATGCAAGCGAGCGCGAGACGCACGGGGGCTGCGGCGTGGCGCGTTTGCGGTCGGCGCCTTTGGTGGCAACGGCCGGGACAAGCAGCGGTGTATGGTGTGGTGCGGGGCGGACAGGGGCGGCGGTGGACGGGGCGGAGGCGGCGCGACGACGGCATGGGGGCGAAAACGGGACGGGGGACGGCGGATGTTGAGAGGCGTCACGCGCGGACAGGACACAGACACAGAGACACACAGATTGGAAAGGGAGGGTGCGCGGTTAGTAGTTGGGAATGTGCGTACCGTGCGGGATGGGAGTGGGCGAGGAACACGGTCGTGGCCCCTGTTTTGGGTGCGTGTGATGACGTCGGTGTGTTGTGGGAAGGGAAGGTGCTGTGGCGGCGGCGCGTAATGGGCGTAGGCCGAAGAGAGAAAGGGAACGTGGGCAGTGTGTTGGCAAGCGTCGGTTCGACTGCGACGTTGATGGGCAGGGCAGGGCAAGGTTAATGGTGGTAGGAGTAGGCGTGTGGGCGCAAAAAATCTGCCGCTGCAGGCGGTGCCGTAACCGCCATGGGGCGGGAAGGAGAGAGGGCCAAAGAAAGAAAGAAAGAAAGAAAGAAAGAAAGAAAGAAAGAAAGAAAGAAAGAAGAAAACGAAGGAAAAAAACAAAACAAAAAAAAGGAGGGGCGGGGGCGGGGGCGGGCGAAAGTGGAGAGGCGGTGGTGTGAGAAGGGCGGGGGCGGAAGGAAGGCAGGAAGGACAAGAGGCGAGGCGACGGCTTGCTTTGTGTATCGGTCGGTCTCTGGCTATGCTTCGTTTTCTGCAGCAGGGTCGGTGCGCGGCGTGGCTCGCGGCAGTGGGAACGCCTGGTGGCTGGACGGCCAGCAATGCGGTTGGATGGGCGGCCACAGCACCGCACCTGTGCCCGAGGAGGAGACGCTGGCGGCGGGCCCTGAGGTGAGGCCGGCTCGGCTGGGGCTGTGGATGTGTAGGTGTGCGCCGCTGCTGCAACAACGAGTAAAACGCGAGAAGAAGGGATGGCGGTAGAGAGAGGTAAAAAAAAAAAAAAAGGTCGTGTTGTGTTGATGCGCAGGCAGACGCGTACAGAGAGACGAGCCCGGTCTGCAGCAGGGTGTGGCCGTGCCGAGTGCAGAGCAGCGGCGGCTCGGTTCGGTTCGGCCCGGCCCGGCGGGCCGCGCTGTTGTCGCGAACGTGAGCGCCCCCTGGCGGGTGGCCGGAGGCGGCGCGGCGTGTTGGACGTGTGGCTGGTGGCAGTGCACAATTTGCGAGTGGCTGGCGGTGTGGTGTGGCGGTTGGCGCGTCGGGCGGCGGAGAGGTATGTGTTGCGGGCGCCCTTTGCTGCGCTGCGTCGTTGCGTGTGCCGTACAGGGCGGGCGCTTGTCGACTGTGTGGGCGGTGTGGCGAATTGGCGTGAAACGGCTGCCGAGAGGTGTGTGGTAGCGAGAGCCGGTCGTTGTCAGTGCGAAGGGGAATGTGCGTGCGTTTGGCGGTTTCGGTGTGCTTTTTGCGGCGTGAGAGTGGGAATTAGTGGGGCCGGCTGTTGTGTTGGTTCCTTGTGTCTTGTGTCGCGTAGCTTGATGGCAACGTGGAAGGACGCCGGTTTCGTTTCGAGCCTTGCGTGTGGTTGTCGACGTTGACTGGTTGGCGTGTGCCGATGCACGTGCATGTGTGGGTCGCGAGTGCGTTTTTGGCTGGGTGTGTGTGTGTGTGTTTTGGGGGGGAAGGGGGAGGCGGTGGTGAAAGTGCAGTCGTTGCCACGGGCGTCGTCGGGTGGGGCTGGGGCTGTGCGTCGTGGCGGAAAGGTGGTAGGTTGCGGGAAGCGAGCCCGTCGTTGACGGTGTCGCGTGAGTTGTGAATCGAGTGGGGCGCGGGGCGCGGGACAGGAGCAGCGTGCCGCTGCGTCGTGGTCGTCAGCAGAGGCTGTGCGTGTGCTTGTCCTTTTTGTGGGCGGTTCGTGCGAGGCGTTTTTGTTTTGTGTTGCCCTAGTTGTTAGTTTATTTTGGTTGTTGTTTGTTATTTTGAGACGACGACTGGTTGGTGGCGTGCGCGCGAAGTGGCGGTGTGCGCTTCCCGTGTCGTTTTGTTTTTGTGTGTTTTTTTTTTTTTTTTGCACTGGGCCCCGGGGGGTGGGTGGGTGGGTGGGTGGGTGGGTGCGTGCGTGTGTGTCGATTGCCGGCTGGCGAAAGGTGCGCCATCGGCGGGGTGGGTCGCCGGCACAAGTAGAGGCGGCGGCGGCGGCGTTGTTGCTGTTGTTGTGTGGTGTTTGTTTTGTTCGGCTGTGTTGCGGTGCGTGTGAATGGTGGTGCAAAAGCGCTGGCGTCGGGGCTGCGACTGCGACGGCGGCGAGCCGCGGGCGCGCATGATAGTGATGTTGTGAACAGCGGCTGTGTACGGTAGTGGTGTTGTTGTAGCACGACGTGCATCCGGGCCGGCGCGGAAAGCGCAGTTGCGGGCGGTTGCCCTTCGGTGCCAGCCATGTCGCGTGAGCGGCGGGTTGCTCTGGTGTGGACACGTGGTGCTCTGGGTTGTTGTGTGGTGCCCTTTGGCCGGTGGGGGTGGTTCGCGTGTGTCTCGTTCGCGCTCGGTATCTGGTCGTGGTCGTGCTGCTCCCCCGTCTGTCGGCGGTTTTCGACGTCGTCTGTACGTTTTTGTTCGTTTGCGGCGTGCCTGCCGACGTCGTCCCGTCGCGACCTTTCAACCGAAAGTGTGGCGCCCGAAGGTGAACGAACGCAACCCTGACCTCGGCGCTTTACGCTGAGCCGAGCGAACCGAACCTAACCCTGTGGTGTGGCGAGGTGAGCTCAGCCTGTGAGCCCCTAACGTCTACGTAAGGTAAGCTGTCCGGCTCACGCCTCACGGTTTGAACGCTTTTGTAACCTACGTTTGACGCTTCTTAGCCTAGCACTGACCCCTTAACCTAACGTGTAACCTAACCTAACCTAACCTAACCTCTGACGCCTGACGTGTTTGAATGCTTAACCTAAGTTTGACGCTTAACCTAACCCAAGTCCCCTTAACCTAACCCACGTCCACCTAACCTAACGTAACCCAACCTAGACGTGTAAACGTAATGTGTAACGCGTAACGTGTAAGGTCGGCTGTCGTGTGTGCTGACGGCAGATTGGGTTGGTCTGTAGATTCGGATTGCGGTTTGCCTCGGTCGAGGGGTTGGGTCGGAAGCGGCGAGGGGCGGCGGCGCCTGTTGCGCAGGCGGCGTCCGTTTGCGGCGGGCAATTGTTGAGAAACGGCTGTGAATGTTGGCGGGCGAGAGGAGGAGGACGGCGCGCGATGTGGCCCGACGGCTGCGGGCCGATCGGGAAACGGCGGGAGGGCGACGGAAGGCGATGGGGCGGCGGAGGCGCGTTTGCACGGCCGTCATCGCCGCACGCCTCGGCTTGTGTGGCTGTGGCGCCGGCCGCGCTGGCCGGGCTGCCGCGGCGACGGTGTGGGAGTTTTGCCGAAGGTTTGGCCATTGTGGCGGGTCGTCGGCTGGGGCTGTGGGGGCGGCATTTGGGCGGGGGCGGCGATTCTCGGCGGGCCGACCCAGGCTGTAGCGCGCGGTAGCTGCAGTTTGGCCGTGGTTTGCGGCGCTGCCGTGGCGACTGGTTGGCGACTGTGGTGTGGCTGTGTGTAGCCCCATCCTCGGTGGTTTGAAAGGCGCGGGCGGTTGTGGCGCAGGTTTGGGGCTGCTCCGCACAGGCTGTCGGACGTTGGGCGGTAGCAAGCGCGGGAGGCGCGGCGCGGCGGCGCGCAGAGTGGCGGCCGCTCTCTCGGCCGTCCGCGCCCGCCCGCGACACTGGCTGGGCCTTGTGATTCTCTGCTCTGCTGCTGTGCTGTGCTGTGCTGTGCTTGCGTGCCTGCCGTCCGTCCCGCTCGCTCTCGCTCTCGCTGTGTGTTACGCGCGTCGTCGAAATGGCAGATCAGGCGGCTACGAACGAGACTGCTGCGGCACCCGCCGCCACCGGCACTACGAAGAAGGCCAAGTCTGCGTCGTCTGCGAAGAAGCCGCGCGCCAAGCCTGCGCACCCGCGCACCTCTGAGATGGTGACGGCCGCCATCAAGAGTCTGAAGGAGCGCGGCGGGTCGTCGCTGCAGGCGATCAAGAAGTACATAGCCGCGCACTACAAGCTGGACGCGGAGAAGCTGGCGCCGTTTATCAAGAAGTACCTCAAGTCGGCCGTCGTGGCGGGCGAGCTGGTGCAGACGAAGGGGAAGGGCGCGTCCGGCTCGTTCAAGCTTGCCGGCGCCGGCGGCGGGGGGGCGGCCGAGGGCGGCAAGGCCCGTGCTGGCGGTGCCAAGAAGAAGCGCGCCGCTCCGGCCAGCAAGGAGAAGAAGGGCGCCCGTGCGGCCGGCGCAAAGAAGGCTGGTGGCGTGAAGGCGGCGACCGGTCGGAAGGCGGGCGCCGCCAAGAAGGCGTCTGCGGCGTCGGCCGCTCCCGCGGGTGCGAAGAAGGCGGCTGCGGCCAAGCCGGCCAAGGCCAAGTCGCCGTCGAAGGCGAAGAAGGCCGCCAAGGTTCCGACGAAGAAGCCGAAGGCGCCGCGCCCGAAGAAGGCGACGACGCCGTCTAAGGCGAAGGCTTCGCCCAAGAAGAAGAAGTAGAGTAGAGTAGAGTAGAGGAGAAAGAGATGGGAGAAAGGAAGGGTTTGGCGCTTGACTCCGTCGTCCCCACCCCCCGTCGTCGTCTAGTGGCGCGCAAGAGACGCGCGGCCCAAAACGGCCCTTCTCAGGGCCATCAAAGCACGTCGGGGAAGGTTTTGATTGTCGTGTTGCGTTTGGTGTGGGTGTCTTTGTGTATGCCCGTGGGGGATGCTGTTTGCGTGCCGTGGTGGATGGATTGCGGGGGTCGGTGGCGGGTGTGGGCGGCGGTAGCGGTAAGCGGTGTTGTTGTTGTTGTCGTCGTGGTTGATTGTCGCCGTGTTTGTGGCGGCGGCCGACGGTTGGTTTTCTGTCACGTTGTTTTGTTTGAATACGTTGGTTGGCTTGCCTGCGTTCGTTCTTCTCGGATGTCTGTCTTGTCGAGTCGTGTCTGGTCTTTGTTTTGTTCCTTTGTGTGTGTGTGTGTGTGTGTTATGTTTTGCAACGGGGGGCACGTTGAGATGTGGAAGGAGTCGGCGGGGATTTCGGTGGCGTTGGAGAGCGAGCGAGCGAGCGAGCGCGCCTGCCTGGCCGTTGGCCGTCGGAGTGGAGTGCGGGTTGTTTTTGTTTTCGAAACGAAAGCGGCGGCCGGCCAGCCACCCGTGCGGTGTGACGTCGGCCGTTGGGTATTGTGCGCTTTGAGCGCCGGGGAGGGATGATGTGTGATTGTTGCGCGCTGCTAGCAGGCAGGCAGAGTGAGCGGGTGTGGCGGGCGGACGGGAAGTGGTGGTTGTTGTTTTTGGGTTGCGGGGCGAGAGGCAGGCGACCGACAAAGTTTGCTCGCGACGGAGAGATGTTAGTGGCCCTGAAAAGGGCCGTTTTTGTTTGTGCGGTGCGGTGCCGCGGCGCGGTTTAGGCGCGCTCGCCGCGGATGCGGCGCGCGAGCTGGATGTCCTTGGGCATGATGGTGACGCGCTTGGCGTGGATTGCGCACAGGTTGGTGTCTTCGAAGAGGCCGACGAGGTAGGCCTCGCTGGCCTCCTGCAGGGCCATGACTGCGGAGCTCTGGAAGCGCAGGTCGGTCTTGAAGTCCTGGGCGATCTCGCGCACTAGGCGCTGGAATGGCAGCTTGCGGATGAGCAGCTCTGTGCTCTTCTGGTAGCGCCTGATTTCTCGCAGGGCGACGGTGCCCGGCCTGTAGCGGTGGGGCTTCTTGACGCCTCCGGTGGCGGGCGCGCTCTTCCTCGCCGCCTTGGTGGCGAGCTGTTTGCGCGGCGCCTTTCCGCCGGTGGACTTGCGGGCCGTTTGCTTTGTGCGGGCCATAGCGGTAGCGGAGCGGCGTGCGTGGAGGTTAGGTGCGGCGCGGCGTCCGGTGCTGCCTTGACAACGGGCCCGCGCGCCTCCGTGCTGCGCTTATATGCCCTCGGTTGCGCGTGGTGGGGGGAGGGCGGGCCAGAGTCTATATAGGGGGGCGGCGGGCGCGCTGGGCGCAGACCGTAGCCGACTCGCCAGCCGCTGCAGCTGCTGTTTGTGCACGTTGTTGCTTTGCCCGAGGAAGGAAGGATGACAGGCCGCGGCAAGGGAGGAAAGGGGCTCGGCAAGGGTGGCGCCAAGCGGCACCGCAAGGTGTTGCGCGACAACATCCAGGGCATCACGAAGCCCGCCATCCGCCGCCTGGCTCGCAGGGGCGGCGTGAAGCGCATCTCTGGTCTGATCTACGAGGAGACCCGCGGGGTGCTGAAGGTGTTCCTGGAGAACGTGATCCGCGACGCGGTGACGTACACTGAGCACGCCAAGCGCAAGACTGTGACGGCCATGGACGTGGTGTACGCCCTGAAGAGGCAGGGGCGCACCCTGTACGGTTTCGGCGGTTAGGCTGCGTCGCAGCGGGCGCTGGCCTTCCCGCGGCCGTGCTTGTGGGTGGGAGAGACTAGAAAACGGCCCTTTTCAGGGCCACCACACTGTTCGGAAGTTGAAAAGTGCGAAAGAGTCTGTGTTGTTTGTTTGTTTCTTTCTTTCCGTTTGAGCGACGTGATGTGACTGGGAGGGGAGAAGGAAAGGAAACGTGTCATGTGGCTGGCTGTGTGTGGAGCTGCTTCGTTTGTGTTTGTTATTGTGTGTCGTTGTATCGATCGCGACGGAGATGGCGGGCTGTGTGTTGTTGTGCGAGAGGCGGTGATTATTTGCTTGCGTGGTTTGGCCCTGTGTGTTTGCGGCGGCGTTGGGGTTTCCGAGGCAAGGCGTGTGGGCATAGGCGGCCGGATCAGCTGTTTCGTTCGTGTCGACGGCCGTTGCGCGCGGGAGTGGAGGGCGGTGTGTCGACACGCCTCCCTGTAACAATGGTCGTCATTATTGCTGCCGTTGTCGTTTGGAAGGCGACTGCGACCGTGCAAAAATGAATGTGTGTGTGTGTGTGTGTTGGGCCACACGGGCTGTGTGGACGACAAGATGGCGGACGTGCGCCGGCGGCGGCTGTGCAAAGTTAAAACAAAACAAGGTGCGGCGAGGACGACTGAAATTTTGCTTTGGACGTAGGTTTGTGTGGTGGCCCTGAAAAGGGCCGATTGTTGTGGGCCGAGCCGAGCCGGCAAAGCGCGTTGCGATTGCCTGGCCTCCTTTAGGCCTTCTTCTCGGTCTTCTTTGGCAGCAGGACGGCCTGGATGTTGGGCAGGACACCACCCTGTGCGATGGTGACGCCCGACAGGAGCTTGTTGAGCTCCTCGTCGTTGCGGATGGCAAGCTGCAGGTGGCGCGGGATGATGCGCGTCTTCTTGTTGTCGCGGGCCGCGTTTCCGGCCAGCTCGAGCACCTCAGCCGCGAGGTACTCCATGACGGCGGCGAGGTAGACGGGCGCCCCGGCGCCGACGCGCTCTGCGTAGTTTCCCTTGCGCAGGAGGCGGTGGATTCTGCCGACCGGGAACTGGAGCCCAGCCCTGCTTGAGCGGGACTTTGACTTGCCCTTGACTTTGCCTCCCTTTCCGCGTCCGGACATGGCGATGGGCTAGCGACGGTGCACACGAAACGGAAACGAAAAACGACCGGTGCGAGCGGCAGCGAGTCGAGCAGCGGAGTGCGTGCCGGCGCAGCTCTCTCTCTGCTCTCTTTTTATTCCTCTACCGTTAGAGGGGGGGAGTTGGTGGAGGTTTTTGTCTCCTTTGGACATTTCCTCCTCTTTTCTGTGTGTTGTTTCTGTTACTGTGCTGTTGTGAGTTGCTGTTTGTTGAGAGTCGTTGTGTGTTCTGGTTGTGTTACTGCTGGAGTAGCGACTTGGGTCTTGCATATCTGCCCCTGTGGTTTTCGTATTGCCCAAGGGTGTTTATCAAGTCGTTTTCTGAATTCCGCGCCTTGGCATAGAACGCTTCTGCCAGGGCACGGAATCTTGTTGTGAGTGGCTCTATATCTGCGGCTTCATGCAGGTCTGCCGTGGGGAAGCGCGTGGGGACGTGTAAGGCCCGTCGTAGCGCTCTGTTTTGGACCTTCTGCAAGCGATCTATCGTCGATCTGGCTGCATAGCCCCATACAGGGCACGCATATTCCAGTATCGGTCGAATTAGACTTCGATAGATCGCTACTCCTGTTGCGGGGTCGAGGGAACTGGTGCTGTTCAAGACAGGGTACAGAATCTGCATCCTGCCGTGAGCCTTTCTGCGAAGTTCCTCTATGTGACACTTCCATGTCAGGCGTCTGTCAAGTGTGACGCCGAGGTACTTCGCAGAATTTCTCCATGGCAAGTTCTGCCCCTGCAATCGCAGCAGTTGGTATGGTCTTCTTGGGGGACGGCGTTTCCCATGACGTCTGGTGAGCAGCATGGCTTGTGTTTTCTCTGAATTTATTGAGATGCGCCACTGCTTGGCCCAGTTTTCCGTCCTGTTTAGGGCGGTTTGCAGACGCCTAGTAACCAGGTTCCTGTTTGTCGAGCAGGAGAAGAATGCAGTGTCGTCTGCGTATTGTGCAGTGTGTACATGCTGAGTCGTAGGGATGTCAGCAGTGTAGACACTGTAGAGGACGGGTCCCAGGACCGAGCCCTGGGGCACGCCTGCACTGATTCTTCTCCTGGTCGACAGGGATCCATCGATCTTGACTGAGAAAGTCCTACCGGAGAGATAGTTTTTAACGATTTTGACGATCTTTCCGGGGAAGCCTAGGGTGTACATCTTGTGTAATATCCCGGTGTGCCAGACTGAGTCGAAGGCTTTTGCTACGTCTAACAAGACAAGCCCGCAGTAGCCCTTTCGGTTGAAGCTGTCTGTGGCTGCTTCAACCACCCTCATGATTTGCTGGGGGGCGGAGTGTCTTTGCCTAAATCCGAATTGGAATTTCGGCAGAATCTGCTCTCTTGTGATATAGTCCTGTATGGGGGTTAGTAGGAGGCGCTCGTAAAGTTTACTGAGGGTAGGCAGTAGACTAATTGGTCTATAGTGTTGCGGGAACACCGGGTCTTTTCCTGGTTTCGCGATCGCAATAACTTCTGCGTGCTTCCACTGCGCCGGGAATTTTTGTGATCGCGTCAGTTCATTAACTATATCGGTCAGGTGGGTGATTGCCAGAGGCGGGAGGAGTTTCAGCAATTCATTTGTGACCTGGTCGTGACCCGGGGTTTTCCTGGTGGGCAGGGACTTGATGCAGCGCGCCACATCTTCAGTACTGAAGAGTGGCGTGTAGTCATCTTCGTCGTCTGCTTCCAGGAACACGGCCAGTTCTCTGCGGACTGTTGCGACGTGTTCTCTGTCCTGTACTTCTGCTGGTCTGAACTGTTTTTCGAACACGTCGGCTAGTGCGTTAGCTTTGTCGATGGGGCTGAACTGCAGTCCGCGTTCGCCATGCAGTGGTGGCATTTTTGCGCGTCTTCTCGTGTACTGTTTGGTGGCTTGCCATAAACTATTGTCTTCTAGTTTGAGAGCTGAGAGCCTTGCCGACCATTGTTGGTTGCGGTACTCATTGAGATCTGCTTTCAGCTCTCTCTGTAGCCTATTGAGTAGCCTCCGTGTATTCTTGTTTCTGGTGAGCTTCCACTCTTTGGCGATCCTGTTTTTGTGCCGTATTTGCGCAAGCAAGTGCGGGGGGAGTTGCCTGAAGCGGGGGGGCCCCGCAGGAGGCGGTGTGGCTCCCTCAGCAGCTTGTAGGATCGCTCTTGTGAGGTCGTCTAGTGCCTGTTCTGCTGTCTCTGCAGTTGGAGGCGGGGTCTGGGCAAGTTCAGCTGCTACTGCGTTGCTGAATTGCTCCTTATTGATGCGCTTGTATGTCGCATGCAGTTGTGGGATAGAGAGCCATTCTCCCATATCGACCTCAAAAATCACGGGATTGTGGTCCGACGACATTCTGTTTACCGATGTCGCGGATACAAAGCCCACCAGATTCTTTGTGATGGCTATGTCGAGGACGTCCGGTCTTCCTCCGTTCTTTGGGAAGTGTGTCGGTTCCTCTGGGCCCCATATTTGTAACTGGTGTGTGCGCGCAAGTCGTTGCAGTTGTTGACCAGCTTGATTTCGGTGTCTCGAGTTCCAGTCCGCGTGTTTGGCATTTAGGTCCCCTGCTATTAGTAGTTTGCCTCTAATACGGCTTAGTGCAGCTATGTCGTCCTCTTCTAGTCTTTGGGAAGGGGGGCGATACACTGCAACGACTGTTAGGGGGCCAGTTACTGTGGCCACTTCGATTGCCGCCGTTTCTATTTCGGCTGTGTTGGGGGGGTATATTTGGTGGTGTCTGATTCCTTTTTTGACATATACCGCGACCCCGCCTCCGTGAGTGGGTCGGTCGTTTCTGTAACAAATGTAGTTTGGTACAGAAACTCTTAGTCCTGGTTTGAGGAATGTTTCTCCCACTAGGCATATGTCAACGTTTTCTTCCTGTACGAATTCTCTGAACTCCATGGGTTGTCGAGTAAGGTTGTCTGCGTTAAACGCGCATATTTTGAGACCTTGTATATTAGGTCTCCTATCCATGGTGGGGGACGGTTTTTCCTGAGGTGGTCGCTGCTACAGGCGACTGCTGTGCTGCCGATCTGAGATCGGCGGGGAGCTGCGTCAGTGTAGCCAGAATGCCTACTAGCTGAGTCATTTGTGCCTGTAGCAGTCGGATGGACGACGCGAGTTGCTGGATTGCAACAGACTCGACTGCTTCTCGCGGACTGGTTTGTGGTTCGCATGGGGGACAGACTTCCCTAGGACTTTCGTCAGCTTGAGAAACCTGTTTACTGCTGTGTTGTGGTGGTGGTACATGGTTCGGCGGGTCAGGTGGGTCACCGGCAAGTGCACGGGAATACGTGGTAGATGCGAAGACCTGCGTTCTTACTGTTCTCTGGGGGGGTGGGGGGGGTGGCCTGGGTGCTGGAATGCTTTTGTTGTGACTCGGGGTTGTACTGGTGTTTTTGCCCCTCTGTCTGTTTCTTGCAGCTCTGTACTCAGGGCATCCTAAGTAGCTGGCCGGGTGCGCCCCTTTGCAGTTGGCGCACTTTTCTTTTCCCTCCCCCCTCGGTAGTTTGCACTGGTCGTAGGTGTGCTCTTCAGTGCATCTAACGCACACCACTGGCATCGTGCAGTCTCGCGCGATGTGCCCTAGGGCCTGGCAGTTATAGCAGCGCCCTGGGCCCGATTTCTTTTTTAACTTCTCGGGCGTGACCGATAGCGCCAGTATTCTTTTGACCTCCCAGATCTTTCGATTTTGGGCAGAGTCTGGGAGGGTGACCGTATGTAGAGGCCAGGGTCGGTTCGGTCGCGTCAACACCACTGAGCTGACCTCAAACCCTTCCTCCAGCAGGAACTTTTTTATGTCCGCGGTGTCGGTGGTGTGTGGTACACCGCGAAACACCAGTCTAATCGGCCTCCTCGCTGCTAGTGGGAAGGTGTAGAAATGAAATTTCCTCTCCTCTAGCACCTTCCTCACTGCCTTGTAGTCGTCGACATTTTTTGTCGTAATTTTGACTTTGTCACCGCCGGTTATTTTGGCGGTGAACCTACTTTCCCCTACCGTGTTTGATATTACGTCGTACAGTGCCTTGTAGTTCTCAAACTGTACTACTATTGGTGGGATCCTGAGGCTCTGTCGTTGTTCGATTTCCTCAGAGTCCTCCGCCTGTTGCGATTCTCCCGCAGGTTCTCCCATCACATCGAACCTGTTGGCGGTGTGAATTGGGGTTGGTGTGACTAAGGCGGGGGATTGTCTGGCGGTTTTTCGTGCCAGCTGGAAACCTTCCTCATCTATTTCCTGCGTGGCGGTTCCTGCGCTGCTTCCGGATCGCTCGCTCCCCTCAGCGCACGCCTCGTCCACGCTCCGGGGCTCCTCCGCTCTGGCATTCTGTCGCGGCGGCGAGCCCGCGCCGACGGCATCGGTTTCATTCTGCCGCCCGCGCGCGCCCGCCTCCGCGCCTTCGTGCTTTTGCGCATTCACCCCGGCACGCGGCCGCGCGGGCGCCTCGGGGCGCGCGCTAGCCGTCGCAGCGCTGGCGCTTTGTTCGGCCGCTACCTGGCCCTGCTGGCCGCCGCTACACGTGGCCCGGTCGGCCTTTGTGTTGGCAGGCGCGGTCGGGTCAGGCGCGGCTGACCCGGCCGCGTCCGCCACTTCCTGCCGCCGCGCAGCGACGGGTTTGCGCGAGGTGGTCTTACGTTTCTTTGCCGGTGACCCAGTGACTTTCTTGCTTCTTTTAGGTGACTTCTTTGCCTTCGCCTTAATTAGGCGGGCGTTTGGTGGTGTTTTGTCACCCTTGGGGAGTATGCGCGGCTGTTTCCAAGCTCTTTCGAGCTTCTTCTCGTATTTCCGCCTATCCCTACCAGTGAGACCCGCGATTGCGTTCAGCAACAGCAACCGCGAGCTCGGGCTCATCCCGCCCTGGCTGCCCGTTAGGTCCGTCCTGTTAACCTCGTAACAGCCAGGGGCGTTTTCTTTCTCCGTTACTGTCAGTTTGACTGGGGTGTCCATGTCCAGACTTGGAAGGATGGCTGCCAGGGGGTGTCGGTGTCTGCTTTTGGTTGGCACCGTTAGGTTTCAGGCAGATCGGTCCGACCCTAACAGTTCTGACACGCGCGGGTATCTGGCCGTTGACCAGGCCCTGGCGTGCAATTTCCCTACTCTTAGGGGGGAGCAGAGCTAGTCTCTGCGGCAGCAGGAGTACCTGTCGCAGCCGAAGTGCTCGAGCCGGCCGAAAAAGCGAACCGCGGCAGCAAGAAGACGCGCACCAAGACGCGCCAACCCACAGCTCGCAACCCGCAACGACAATTTGCTCACAAGCTGCCGACAATCCAGCCGCTCGCCCCGCAATCTTCTTGCAACTCTGCTCCCGATTTTAAAAAATCAGGAGCTCGGAAGCCTTAGTGCCGAACCGTCCAGCTAGAGCGCTAGGACAATCAGCGACTAAACCCGCAAGCAGGTTCCTATGGCTGAGTAGCAACGAAGAGGGAGAGTACTAGCGCAGCCCCGCACACGCGTCCGCACTCTCCAGAAGCTACTCAGCGAATGCCGGCGCAGCCGGGGTGGGGGTGCTTTATGGGCTCGGGTGCGGCGGCCGGTTGCGCGCGCGCCCCATTGGTCGGCGGCCGCAACAGGGCGAGCTGGTAAAGGTGCGGCGGCGGCTGGCGGCGGGTGCCACTGTGTGGGGAGACGCTGACTAGAGCGGAGCGCTTGCTACTGGTGTTGCTGCTGCCGTACGTTCGTTCGTTCGAGATGCCGCCCAAGACTAGCGGGAAGGCCGCCAAGAAGGCTGGCAAGGCGCAGAAGAACATTTCGAAGGGCGACAAGAAGAAGAAGCGCAAGAGGAAGGAGAGCTATGCCATCTACATCTACAAGGTGCTGAAGCAGGTGCACCCTGACACGGGCATCTCGTCGAAGGCGATGAGCATCATGAACAGCTTCGTGAACGACATTTTCGAGCGCATTGCGGCCGAGGCTTCTCGCCTGGCGCACTACAACAAGCGCTCGACCATCACGTCCCGCGAGATCCAGACCGCTGTGCGGCTGTTGCTGCCTGGCGAGCTGGCCAAGCACGCCGTGAGCGAGGGCACGAAGGCGGTGACCAAGTACACGAGCTCCAAGTAAGGAGGTGGCTCTGGAATGGAAGGAAGGAAGGAAGGAAGGAGAAGGCTCCTCCGTTGCGAGAGCGGCAAAACGGCCCTTTTCAGGGCCACCAACTTGCCTTTTGCGGGAAGGGCGGAATTGTTGTTGTTGTTGTTGTTGTTTGTGTGGACGGCTGTGATGTATGTGTGCATTTTGATTGTGGGTGGGGGGGGCGCGTCAAAGCGTGTTGCGGGGGACGGCCACGAGGTTGGTCGCCGTGGCGTGGAATGGTGGCACGCCTCGTTGGAGTGGTTTTGACCCATTGGTGTTGGTGTGTGTGTGTGTGTGTGTGTGTGTGTGTGTGTGTGTGTGTTAACCTGTCTGCGAGGGGGGACAGTGCGATCGGCGACTTTTGTGTCACCGTAACGACGGCCGTTTGCGGGTTTGTTTTTTGCACATCATACATGGCGAGGGTGAAATGTGAAATGTTTTTGTTTGGTTTTTTTTTTTGCCGCCCACTATTCCCTTTGCTGTACGCCGAGTTTGACAATGGTGCGACGTAACTGCAGCGTGGAGGTGTGTGAGTGACGTTGAAATTGAACGTGCCATTAAGACGCATTGTTGTTGTATTGTACTGTACGTGTACGGCGACACGCACGATGATGTACCATTCGACTCTGATTTTTGATAGCCGTGTCTGACTGATTGCGTACGACGCACGCACACCGATGTCGTCATTCAAGATGCACGCGTGTCCAGTGCAGTACAGTAAGCGCGACGCTAGACGGCGGCGGCGGCGGCGGCGGCGGCGGCGGTCGTCGTCGTTTGTTTGGCGAATGTCTGTACACGTGTTTGTCTGTGTCCATCCGGTATGTATTTGTTTGTTTGAAAGTGTTTTGTGTGTCGGTGACGTGGTCCGATCCGTCGCCCCCTGAGTAACTGTCGATCGGCGCGATAGACCGGCGTCACGCAACTGAACCGAAGTCTTGGGCACACCCGTCATACTGTTGTACACCGTCGCGCTGAGAACGGTAACGAAAGGTTGACTTTGATCGGTCGAATGTCTGGGCAGAACGTGAGGAATGAGGCAAGAGTGCAAGGAGGGGGGGCAAAAGAGAGAGGAAGGGAAAAAGGGGAGAAGCGCATTCGTAGAGCAACGGAACGTTCCCGTGTCGGAGGCGTATTGGAGCCGCACTGAAATGCGTTTAACGGCGGCGCGGCTGCAAGTGTCTGCCGTGGTGAACGTTACCTTTGACGGCTGCATTGGGCTTTGCTTTTGCTTTCGCTTTCGCTTTCCCGGATGTACGTAACGTTTGTTGATATGGTTCTGAGGAAGAGTGTATGACAGTGCCGTGCCGTCCATGTTCGTGTGCCCTCCCATTGTGTGTATGCTATTGTCTGTGTACTTGAATGATGTATGTAGGTGTTAGTGGACATGTTTTACCAGTGGGGGGAAATGGATCGCCGATAGTTGGCGTCACTCTGTCACGGTCGAGATGACGCACCCTCCGTACAGAAAGGTGTCGAGAAAGTGTGTGTGTGTGTGTGTGTGTGTGTGTGCGTCCGTGAATTGGCAGTGTTTGGAGGTGGGCGTGCCCTGCATGTGGCCCGGAAGGCTGTTCGTTTGGCGGTAGTGTTGTGTGGACAGGGGAGGGGCATGCGTAACGCTGCTGGCATGGCATTTCGGGAGATGGGAGGGGGCAAACGAGGAGCGGCGGCCAAAGACGGGACGGGGAGGGGCGCGGTGTGGGTGGCTTGCGCCTGTGCTCGGCGTTGTGGTTTGTGCAAAAGAGGAGGAGAAAAACAATGAGTTGCCAGGGAGGGGAGCGGTGTTGTGTTGTGGTTGTCGTGGTGTAGCCGCAGACGCGGCTGTCAGTGAACGTGGCGAGACGGACGGATGCGCGGAGGGGCGGGGGCGGCGCATTTCGCCGGTGCCGTGCCGTGCCATGCCTGAAAGCCGCGTGGTCGCTGTGTTGTTGTTGGCGTGGGGGCGAGGAGAGTACCGTACGGGTGTGCTTGTGCGCCGGAAATGGCACACTGCGCCTGCCCGTCTTGGAGGCTGATGGCTGTGGTGTGGAAATGGGGCGCGGTGATGTTGAAGCAGTTGAAGAACAGAAAAGAAACCAAGAAAACGGAAGGCGTGATGCGGCGGTGGTGGTTGAGAGCGGGAAAAACAAAACAAAACAAAAAAAGAACAACAAAAAAAAGAAGGAAAAACAACAAGAAACAAAAAAGAAAACAAAAAGTCTATCAATACTAAAATGTAAATGGAAATGGAAATGGACCCAGGTACATAACCTCCCTGCACAAATAGCAGAGAGTCCGATGATAATAAAAATGTGCCAGAATGTTAACGTCCCTACAAAACAAACCCAACGATAATATTAATGAAAGAATGAACCGTATGTAACATTGCAACAGACATAATGAAACCTGATAAATTGTATAAGGGCAGCAGCGTTGACCTTTGGCCCTGTATTCAGAATAAAAAGAGCCAAAGATCGTTACCCCAATGAAAAGAAGACACTGAAACACGTATGTAACGTAGCAGCGATGGCGAGACATTGTAGCATCTGTGACCAGAGAGTTTGCGCTGGACTGCGCGAGTGTTGCGAGCGGTTCTCAGTCAGTCAGTCAGTCAGTCAGTCAGTCGTTGCGAGTCTGTACTCTGTCAGTAGTCGTCATGCAGAGCGGTCGGTCAGTAGTAGCAGCCGAGTGCGGTTGTGTGATGTAGGCGGCCGGCAACACTGGTCAAGATGGTGAATAAGGTATACTGTTAATTAATATAATCATTAGATAATGAAAAGGTTTATTTATTGTAATTATTCTCCAACAAGTTCCCCAATAATAATTTTTATTTCAAAAGCATTTTTCAAACATTTAATTTTTTATTGAACTAAAGAGTTCGTTGCACTTCACATTTCATTCCACTTCTTTGAAGAAAAATTTCACTAAAATCACAAAAAAAAAGGAGAATATTATTATTTGCAATGCAGTTCCTCCAGGCGCTGCGCAACAACAAGAGCAGAAATGTGACATCCATTTATTCTGAGGTAAGACTGTAATTCTGATTGTTTTGCACAGGGCCAAAGACCGATATTTCGGTTTAATTGAAGTTTCTTGTCACTGAACGGACTTTAAATGTTGTGAAGAATTTATATTTGAGTCGGATTGCGAATTTCACATTTTTGTTGCCATTTTCAATACCTCTCATTGTGGGCGAGGTTACAATTAGCGCAATGTCCATTAGCATCCGTAAATAACATTGTCCATTATTTTAAATTTTGCGGGGAGGTTACAACACACAGACACCAAAAAAAAAAAAAAAAAAAAAAAAAAAAGAAACAAAAAAATTGCATTTGTATCCGCTCCTCAATTGTAGATACCCCTTACACAGCTGTGTGCAATGAATGAGTGCTGGCTGGTAATTAATTGCACTCCTTGGAGGGAAATGCCATAGGAAGTAGTCTTTAAAAAGTGAATGTTTTTCGTTAAAAGACAAAAGTTACTTTAGAAAAAAGTAATAGTGGGGCTTTTGTTGTTGAAGAACATACGTTATCAGATTTGCGCAATGCAGCTTCACACTACCTTTTGATTATAACACAATATACTATATACATCGTCCCGAACCGTGACCAGAGTCGCGAGACGAGCAGAGCACGCCGCCGACGCCCGCTCAGTACAACCGTCCACCCGCTACTACTGTCGACCGACTACTACCTCTCCCGACTCGCGCTACAATATATATAACAACTGTTCCTGGCGACCCGGTGCGTGCCACTACTGTCGTCTGGCGCGGTCCAAGCGCCGACCAGCAACGATAAATAACTCTCTGGTCAGACGGAGATGCTGTCATGCCTCGCCATCGCTCTGGTAATGAATACATACGTGTTGCAGCGTGCGTACCACCGGAACACGCAGTGGCGGAGCCAAAGACTGTGTTGTCGAGGTCGAGTGCGAGCGGGAAGAGAGGCAGCGTCGGCACGGAGATGCAAGCGAGCGCGAGACGCACGGGGGCTGCGGCGTGGCGCGTTTGCGGTCGGCGCCTTTGGTGGCAACGGCCGGGACAAGCAGCGGTGTATGGTGTGGTGCGGGGCGGACAGGGGCGGCGGTGGACGGGGCGGAGGCGGCGCGACGACGGCATGGGGGCGAAAACGGGACGGGGGACGGCGGATGTTGAGAGGCGTCACGCGCGGACAGGACACAGACACAGAGACACACAGATTGGAAAGGGAGGGTGCGCGGTTAGTAGTTGGGAATGTGCGTACCGTGCGGGATGGGAGTGGGCGAGGAACACGGTCGTGGCCCCTGTTTTGGGTGCGTGTGATGACGTCGGTGTGTTGTGGGAAGGGAAGGTGCTGTGGCGGCGGCGCGTAATGGGCGTAGGCCGAAGAGAGAAAGGGAACGTGGGCAGTGTGTTGGCAAGCGTCGGTTCGACTGCGACGTTGATGGGCAGGGCAGGGCAAGGTTAATGGTGGTAGGAGTAGGCGTGTGGGCGCAAAAAATCTGCCGCTGCAGGCGGTGCCGTAACCGCCATGGGGCGGGAAGGAGAGAGGGCCAAAGAAAGAAAGAAAGAAAGAAAGAAAGAAAGAAAGAAAGAAAGAAAGAAAGAAAGAAGAAAACGAAGGAAAAAAACAAAACAAAAAAAAGGAGGGGCGGGGGCGGGGGCGGGCGAAAGTGGAGAGGCGGTGGTGTGAGAAGGGCGGGGGCGGAAGGAAGGCAGGAAGGACAAGAGGCGAGGCGACGGCTTGCTTTGTGTATCGGTCGGTCTCTGGCTATGCTTCGTTTTCTGCAGCAGGGTCGGTGCGCGGCGTGGCTCGCGGCAGTGGGAACGCCTGGTGGCTGGACGGCCAGCAATGCGGTTGGATGGGCGGCCACAGCACCGCACCTGTGCCCGAGGAGGAGACGCTGGCGGCGGGCCCTGAGGTGAGGCCGGCTCGGCTGGGGCTGTGGATGTGTAGGTGTGCGCCGCTGCTGCAACAACGAGTAAAACGCGAGAAGAAGGGATGGCGGTAGAGAGAGGTAAAAAAAAAAAAAAAGGTCGTGTTGTGTTGATGCGCAGGCAGACGCGTACAGAGAGACGAGCCCGGTCTGCAGCAGGGTGTGGCCGTGCCGAGTGCAGAGCAGCGGCGGCTCGGTTCGGTTCGGCCCGGCCCGGCGGGCCGCGCTGTTGTCGCGAACGTGAGCGCCCCCTGGCGGGTGGCCGGAGGCGGCGCGGCGTGTTGGACGTGTGGCTGGTGGCAGTGCACAATTTGCGAGTGGCTGGCGGTGTGGTGTGGCGGTTGGCGCGTCGGGCGGCGGAGAGGTATGTGTTGCGGGCGCCCTTTGCTGCGCTGCGTCGTTGCGTGTGCCGTACAGGGCGGGCGCTTGTCGACTGTGTGGGCGGTGTGGCGAATTGGCGTGAAACGGCTGCCGAGAGGTGTGTGGTAGCGAGAGCCGGTCGTTGTCAGTGCGAAGGGGAATGTGCGTGCGTTTGGCGGTTTCGGTGTGCTTTTTGCGGCGTGAGAGTGGGAATTAGTGGGGCCGGCTGTTGTGTTGGTTCCTTGTGTCTTGTGTCGCGTAGCTTGATGGCAACGTGGAAGGACGCCGGTTTCGTTTCGAGCCTTGCGTGTGGTTGTCGACGTTGACTGGTTGGCGTGTGCCGATGCACGTGCATGTGTGGGTCGCGAGTGCGTTTTTGGCTGGGTGTGTGTGTGTGTGTTTTGGGGGGGAAGGGGGAGGCGGTGGTGAAAGTGCAGTCGTTGCCACGGGCGTCGTCGGGTGGGGCTGGGGCTGTGCGTCGTGGCGGAAAGGTGGTAGGTTGCGGGAAGCGAGCCCGTCGTTGACGGTGTCGCGTGAGTTGTGAATCGAGTGGGGCGCGGGGCGCGGGACAGGAGCAGCGTGCCGCTGCGTCGTGGTCGTCAGCAGAGGCTGTGCGTGTGCTTGTCCTTTTTGTGGGCGGTTCGTGCGAGGCGTTTTTGTTTTGTGTTGCCCTAGTTGTTAGTTTATTTTGGTTGTTGTTTGTTATTTTGAGACGACGACTGGTTGGTGGCGTGCGCGCGAAGTGGCGGTGTGCGCTTCCCGTGTCGTTTTGTTTTTGTGTGTTTTTTTTTTTTTTTTGCACTGGGCCCCGGGGGGTGGGTGGGTGGGTGGGTGGGTGGGTGCGTGCGTGTGTGTCGATTGCCGGCTGGCGAAAGGTGCGCCATCGGCGGGGTGGGTCGCCGGCACAAGTAGAGGCGGCGGCGGCGGCGTTGTTGCTGTTGTTGTGTGGTGTTTGTTTTGTTCGGCTGTGTTGCGGTGCGTGTGAATGGTGGTGCAAAAGCGCTGGCGTCGGGGCTGCGACTGCGACGGCGGCGAGCCGCGGGCGCGCATGATAGTGATGTTGTGAACAGCGGCTGTGTACGGTAGTGGTGTTGTTGTAGCACGACGTGCATCCGGGCCGGCGCGGAAAGCGCAGTTGCGGGCGGTTGCCCTTCGGTGCCAGCCATGTCGCGTGAGCGGCGGGTTGCTCTGGTGTGGACACGTGGTGCTCTGGGTTGTTGTGTGGTGCCCTTTGGCCGGTGGGGGTGGTTCGCGTGTGTCTCGTTCGCGCTCGGTATCTGGTCGTGGTCGTGCTGCTCCCCCGTCTGTCGGCGGTTTTCGACGTCGTCTGTACGTTTTTGTTCGTTTGCGGCGTGCCTGCCGACGTCGTCCCGTCGCGACCTTTCAACCGAAAGTGTGGCGCCCGAAGGTGAACGAACGCAACCCTGACCTCGGCGCTTTACGCTGAGCCGAGCGAACCGAACCTAACCCTGTGGTGTGGCGAGGTGAGCTCAGCCTGTGAGCCCCTAACGTCTACGTAAGGTAAGCTGTCCGGCTCACGCCTCACGGTTTGAACGCTTTTGTAACCTACGTTTGACGCTTCTTAGCCTAGCACTGACCCCTTAACCTAACGTGTAACCTAACCTAACCTAACCTAACCTAACCTAACCTCTGACGCCTGACGTGTTTGAATGCTTAACCTAAGTTTGACGCTTAACCTAACCCAAGTCCCCTTAACCTAACCCACGTCCACCTAACCTAACGTAACCCAACCTAGACGTGTAAACGTAATGTGTAACGCGTAACGTGTAAGGTCGGCTGTCGTGTGTGCTGACGGCAGATTGGGTTGGTCTGTAGATTCGGATTGCGGTTTGCCTCGGTCGAGGGGTTGGGTCGGAAGCGGCGAGGGGCGGCGGCGCCTGTTGCGCAGGCGGCGTCCGTTTGCGGCGGGCAATTGTTGAGAAACGGCTGTGAATGTTGGCGGGCGAGAGGAGGAGGACGGCGCGCGATGTGGCCCGACGGCTGCGGGCCGATCGGGAAACGGCGGGAGGGCGACGGAAGGCGATGGGGCGGCGGAGGCGCGTTTGCACGGCCGTCATCGCCGCACGCCTCGGCTTGTGTGGCTGTGGCGCCGGCCGCGCTGGCCGGGCTGCCGCGGCGACGGTGTGGGAGTTTTGCCGAAGGTTTGGCCATTGTGGCGGGTCGTCGGCTGGGGCTGTGGGGGCGGCATTTGGGCGGGGGCGGCGATTCTCGGCGGGCCGACCCAGGCTGTAGCGCGCGGTAGCTGCAGTTTGGCCGTGGTTTGCGGCGCTGCCGTGGCGACTGGTTGGCGACTGTGGTGTGGCTGTGTGTAGCCCCATCCTCGGTGGTTTGAAAGGCGCGGGCGGTTGTGGCGCAGGTTTGGGGCTGCTCCGCACAGGCTGTCGGACGTTGGGCGGTAGCAAGCGCGGGAGGCGCGGCGCGGCGGCGCGCAGAGTGGCGGCCGCTCTCTCGGCCGTCCGCGCCCGCCCGCGACACTGGCTGGGCCTTGTGATTCTCTGCTCTGCTGCTGTGCTGTGCTGTGCTGTGCTTGCGTGCCTGCCGTCCGTCCCGCTCGCTCTCGCTCTCGCTGTGTGTTACGCGCGTCGTCGAAATGGCAGATCAGGCGGCTACGAACGAGACTGCTGCGGCACCCGCCGCCACCGGCACTACGAAGAAGGCCAAGTCTGCGTCGTCTGCGAAGAAGCCGCGCGCCAAGCCTGCGCACCCGCGCACCTCTGAGATGGTGACGGCCGCCATCAAGAGTCTGAAGGAGCGCGGCGGGTCGTCGCTGCAGGCGATCAAGAAGTACATAGCCGCGCACTACAAGCTGGACGCGGAGAAGCTGGCGCCGTTTATCAAGAAGTACCTCAAGTCGGCCGTCGTGGCGGGCGAGCTGGTGCAGACGAAGGGGAAGGGCGCGTCCGGCTCGTTCAAGCTTGCCGGCGCCGGCGGCGGGGGGGCGGCCGAGGGCGGCAAGGCCCGTGCTGGCGGTGCCAAGAAGAAGCGCGCCGCTCCGGCCAGCAAGGAGAAGAAGGGCGCCCGTGCGGCCGGCGCAAAGAAGGCTGGTGGCGTGAAGGCGGCGACCGGTCGGAAGGCGGGCGCCGCCAAGAAGGCGTCTGCGGCGTCGGCCGCTCCCGCGGGTGCGAAGAAGGCGGCTGCGGCCAAGCCGGCCAAGGCCAAGTCGCCGTCGAAGGCGAAGAAGGCCGCCAAGGTTCCGACGAAGAAGCCGAAGGCGCCGCGCCCGAAGAAGGCGACGACGCCGTCTAAGGCGAAGGCTTCGCCCAAGAAGAAGAAGTAGAGTAGAGTAGAGTAGAGGAGAAAGAGATGGGAGAAAGGAAGGGTTTGGCGCTTGACTCCGTCGTCCCCACCCCCCGTCGTCGTCTAGTGGCGCGCAAGAGACGCGCGGCCCAAAACGGCCCTTCTCAGGGCCATCAAAGCACGTCGGGGAAGGTTTTGATTGTCGTGTTGCGTTTGGTGTGGGTGTCTTTGTGTATGCCCGTGGGGGATGCTGTTTGCGTGCCGTGGTGGATGGATTGCGGGGGTCGGTGGCGGGTGTGGGCGGCGGTAGCGGTAAGCGGTGTTGTTGTTGTTGTCGTCGTGGTTGATTGTCGCCGTGTTTGTGGCGGCGGCCGACGGTTGGTTTTCTGTCACGTTGTTTTGTTTGAATACGTTGGTTGGCTTGCCTGCGTTCGTTCTTCTCGGATGTCTGTCTTGTCGAGTCGTGTCTGGTCTTTGTTTTGTTCCTTTGTGTGTGTGTGTGTGTGTGTTATGTTTTGCAACGGGGGGCACGTTGAGATGTGGAAGGAGTCGGCGGGGATTTCGGTGGCGTTGGAGAGCGAGCGAGCGAGCGAGCGCGCCTGCCTGGCCGTTGGCCGTCGGAGTGGAGTGCGGGTTGTTTTTGTTTTCGAAACGAAAGCGGCGGCCGGCCAGCCACCCGTGCGGTGTGACGTCGGCCGTTGGGTATTGTGCGCTTTGAGCGCCGGGGAGGGATGATGTGTGATTGTTGCGCGCTGCTAGCAGGCAGGCAGAGTGAGCGGGTGTGGCGGGCGGACGGGAAGTGGTGGTTGTTGTTTTTGGGTTGCGGGGCGAGAGGCAGGCGACCGACAAAGTTTGCTCGCGACGGAGAGATGTTAGTGGCCCTGAAAAGGGCCGTTTTTGTTTGTGCGGTGCGGTGCCGCGGCGCGGTTTAGGCGCGCTCGCCGCGGATGCGGCGCGCGAGCTGGATGTCCTTGGGCATGATGGTGACGCGCTTGGCGTGGATTGCGCACAGGTTGGTGTCTTCGAAGAGGCCGACGAGGTAGGCCTCGCTGGCCTCCTGCAGGGCCATGACTGCGGAGCTCTGGAAGCGCAGGTCGGTCTTGAAGTCCTGGGCGATCTCGCGCACTAGGCGCTGGAATGGCAGCTTGCGGATGAGCAGCTCTGTGCTCTTCTGGTAGCGCCTGATTTCTCGCAGGGCGACGGTGCCCGGCCTGTAGCGGTGGGGCTTCTTGACGCCTCCGGTGGCGGGCGCGCTCTTCCTCGCCGCCTTGGTGGCGAGCTGTTTGCGCGGCGCCTTTCCGCCGGTGGACTTGCGGGCCGTTTGCTTTGTGCGGGCCATAGCGGTAGCGGAGCGGCGTGCGTGGAGGTTAGGTGCGGCGCGGCGTCCGGTGCTGCCTTGACAACGGGCCCGCGCGCCTCCGTGCTGCGCTTATATGCCCTCGGTTGCGCGTGGTGGGGGGAGGGCGGGCCAGAGTCTATATAGGGGGGCGGCGGGCGCGCTGGGCGCACGAGTCAGCGAGGAGATCGTACTGCGCGCGGGTGGCAAATTGTCGTGTTGCTGTTTTAACGGCAAAAAAGCAAATTGTCAAACCTAGCGCGCAGTATGGTTAAGATGAGCAGCGTGGGACGTGATGTCGCAAGAGGCGGCAATTCGGCGACAGAAGAAGCAGTTTCCCCCGCTCCCGCCCTGTACATTAAATGCAGGGAGGTCGAGTGGGTGGAACTCTATGATGAGATGGGGCGGAGCTGCGATAAGGAGGTCGTCGTTGAGTCCGTTGACTCCGACGAAACCATCAAGCTCCAGGCCGCTGACTGGAACGACTACAGGGCCCTGAAGGCCCTTGTGGCCGCCCACACGGTGGACGCCCCGGGAAGAGGTGCGATGAGTCAAAAGACCCGTCACCAAGAAGTCACCAAGGCGCTCCTGAGGGGCCTGCCTTGGATCCTCACGGAGCGAGCGGTAAAAGAGGGACTGCGCCGACAAGGTTTTGTTGAGGCAACCGTCAGGTTGCACAACAAAACCAATAGGAAGAAACCGCCTCTGTTTATTGTCGCCACACCAGCGGCGGACAATGGCGGGGGCATTCTCGACATCCGGAAGCTCTTGGGCTTCCACGTGCAGCCGGAGACTCTCCCCCCCCACCTGGACACGAAGCCACAGTGCTTCAAGTGCCAGGAGGAAGGACATGTGGCAAAGCACTGCCGCAACGCCGCCAGGTGCGTCAAGTGCGGATGTCACCATGACACCCGCACTTGTACCAGCACCAGAGATGTCAAACCGACGTGCGCCCGCTGCGGCGGTGAACACGTCGCGAACTGGCGCGGATGTCAGGCCTTCAACGGCCGAAATCACGCCACTACAAAGGAGACTGCGCCCCAGGCAAAGAAGCGACGCCGCAGGAGAAGGCGACGACAGCGTCCTGCAGCCGCGGCGAGCCGCGGAGGGACCGTGGAACCAGCGAGAGGAGGCAACGCCGCGGGAACAACGGCGGCGCCCGGAGGTGATTCGACGGCGGCCACCGCTCACGTGCGGCCGCCTCCCCCCGCCGCCTGTGGCAAGGGCGGAGGAGGGAGGCGGCGGCGCGACGCAGCGAGTGGGAAGACGGCGACGACAGCCGGTCCTGACATCGAGTCGGCCCTCCAGGAGGCGGAAGCTCGGTTCCGCATGGTTCTCCATGCGGAGATGGAGGCCGCCTGCCTCACTCTACGTGAATCCCTTAGCCGCAACACCAACAAGAAGGAAGCGCAGCACCAAGACGACAGGATGGCAGCAACAGCAGCACAGCCCAGTCGCGACCAGGCCACACAAACGGCCTGGCCTAAGAAGATGACAATTAGTCGAGCCGCACAGGCCTCGTTAGAAGGCAAGGGAGAAGCGGTTGAACGACAGGACTCAAGCGTCCAAACCAAGGAGTTCGTCAACCACCGGGCGGAACTGGTGGACAGCGAACGCCTGGACGACGCCAGCCCAAGAGACGTTTACCAGATGAGCTTCCTGCAAAGCAGGGAGCTCAGAAGAAGAAAGGAGGAAGCCCTGAACGAGCAGTCCAGAAGACAGAGAGAGGAGCAAGAGGCGGAGCGTGACAGGAGACGCGAAGCCGCCACTGCCCGCCGTGAACGCCAGCGTCAACACTGGCAACACGGAAAATAAAGAGAAGGCAAGACACAAGCAGTTCTGGCCAGGTTTTGCAGGTTTTCCTTGGCCGCTAAGGTAAATACCGGAACTGTCCCCTACAAACTCCTGCAAATAAATTCCCAATTGGGAGATATCCACCCCCTTCCCCGCACCCCAGCAAGAAAAATAATAAATGGTGACCAAACAGAATTACAAAAACCCATGGCTGAAAAGAGTACAACGCATGCTCTATAACAGCCCGCCCTTCTCCATCCGAGAAGGGAATGAAAAGTGCAAAAAAAAAAAAAAAAAAAAAAAAAAAAAAAAAAAAAAAAAAAAAAAAAAAAAAAAAAAAAAAAAAAGCGCTGGGCGCAGACCGTAGCCGACTCGCCAGCCGCTGCAGCTGCTGTTTGTGCACGTTGTTGCTTTGCCCGAGGAAGGAAGGATGACAGGCCGCGGCAAGGGAGGAAAGGGGCTCGGCAAGGGTGGCGCCAAGCGGCACCGCAAGGTGTTGCGCGACAACATCCAGGGCATCACGAAGCCCGCCATCCGCCGCCTGGCTCGCAGGGGCGGCGTGAAGCGCATCTCTGGTCTGATCTACGAGGAGACCCGCGGGGTGCTGAAGGTGTTCCTGGAGAACGTGATCCGCGACGCGGTGACGTACACTGAGCACGCCAAGCGCAAGACTGTGACGGCCATGGACGTGGTGTACGCCCTGAAGAGGCAGGGGCGCACCCTGTACGGTTTCGGCGGTTAGGCTGCGTCGCAGCGGGCGCTGGCCTTCCCGCGGCCGTGCTTGTGGGTGGGAGAGACTAGAAAACGGCCCTTTTCAGGGCCACCACACTGTTCGGAAGTTGAAAAGTGCGAAAGAGTCTGTGTTGTTTGTTTGTTTCTTTCTTTCCGTTTGAGCGACGTGATGTGACTGGGAGGGGAGAAGGAAAGGAAACGTGTCATGTGGCTGGCTGTGTGTGGAGCTGCTTCGTTTGTGTTTGTTATTGTGTGTCGTTGTATCGATCGCGACGGAGATGGCGGGCTGTGTGTTGTTGTGCGAGAGGCGGTGATTATTTGCTTGCGTGGTTTGGCCCTGTGTGTTTGCGGCGGCGTTGGGGTTTCCGAGGCAAGGCGTGTGGGCATAGGCGGCCGGATCAGCTGTTTCGTTCGTGTCGACGGCCGTTGCGCGCGGGAGTGGAGGGCGGTGTGTCGACACGCCTCCCTGTAACAATGGTCGTCATTATTGCTGCCGTTGTCGTTTGGAAGGCGACTGCGACCGTGCAAAAATGAATGTGTGTGTGTGTGTGTGTTGGGCCACACGGGCTGTGTGGACGACAAGATGGCGGACGTGCGCCGGCGGCGGCTGTGCAAAGTTAAAACAAAACAAGGTGCGGCGAGGACGACTGAAATTTTGCTTTGGACGTAGGTTTGTGTGGTGGCCCTGAAAAGGGCCGATTGTTGTGGGCCGAGCCGAGCCGGCAAAGCGCGTTGCGATTGCCTGGCCTCCTTTAGGCCTTCTTCTCGGTCTTCTTTGGCAGCAGGACGGCCTGGATGTTGGGCAGGACACCACCCTGTGCGATGGTGACGCCCGACAGGAGCTTGTTGAGCTCCTCGTCGTTGCGGATGGCAAGCTGCAGGTGGCGCGGGATGATGCGCGTCTTCTTGTTGTCGCGGGCCGCGTTTCCGGCCAGCTCGAGCACCTCAGCCGCGAGGTACTCCATGACGGCGGCGAGGTAGACGGGCGCCCCGGCGCCGACGCGCTCTGCGTAGTTTCCCTTGCGCAGGAGGCGGTGGATTCTGCCGACCGGGAACTGGAGCCCAGCCCTGCTTGAGCGGGACTTTGACTTGCCCTTGACTTTGCCTCCCTTTCCGCGTCCGGACATGGCGATGGGCTAGCGACGGTGCACACGAAACGGAAACGAAAAACGACCGGTGCGAGCGGCAGCGAGTCGAGCAGCGGAGTGCGTGCCGGCGCAGCCGGGGTGGGGGTGCTTTATGGGCTCGGGTGCGGCGGCCGGTTGCGCGCGCGCCCCATTGGTCGGCGGCCGCAACAGGGCGAGCTGGTAAAGGTGCGGCGGCGGCTGGCGGCGGGTGCCACTGTGTGGGGAGACGCTGACTAGAGCGGAGCGCTTGCTACTGGTGTTGCTGCTGCCGTACGTTCGTTCGTTCGAGATGCCGCCCAAGACTAGCGGGAAGGCCGCCAAGAAGGCTGGCAAGGCGCAGAAGAACATTTCGAAGGGCGACAAGAAGAAGAAGCGCAAGAGGAAGGAGAGCTATGCCATCTACATCTACAAGGTGCTGAAGCAGGTGCACCCTGACACGGGCATCTCGTCGAAGGCGATGAGCATCATGAACAGCTTCGTGAACGACATTTTCGAGCGCATTGCGGCCGAGGCTTCTCGCCTGGCGCACTACAACAAGCGCTCGACCATCACGTCCCGCGAGATCCAGACCGCTGTGCGGCTGTTGCTGCCTGGCGAGCTGGCCAAGCACGCCGTGAGCGAGGGCACGAAGGCGGTGACCAAGTACACGAGCTCCAAGTAAGGAGGTGGCTCTGGAATGGAAGGAAGGAAGGAAGGAAGGAGAAGGCTCCTCCGTTGCGAGAGCGGCAAAACGGCCCTTTTCAGGGCCACCAACTTGCCTTTTGCGGGAAGGGCGGAATTGTTGTTGTTGTTGTTGTTGTTTGTGTGGACGGCTGTGATGTATGTGTGCATTTTGATTGTGGGTGGGGGGGGCGCGTCAAAGCGTGTTGCGGGGGACGGCCACGAGGTTGGTCGCCGTGGCGTGGAATGGTGGCACGCCTCGTTGGAGTGGTTTTGACCCATTGGTGTTGGTGTGTGTGTGTGTGTGTGTGTGTGTGTGTGTGTGTGTGTGTTAACCTGTCTGCGAGGGGGGACAGTGCGATCGGCGACTTTTGTGTCACCGTAACGACGGCCGTTTGCGGGTTTGTTTTTTGCACATCATACATGGCGAGGGTGAAATGTGAAATGTTTTTGTTTGGTTTTTTTTTTTGCCGCCCACTATTCCCTTTGCTGTACGCCGAGTTTGACAATGGTGCGACGTAACTGCAGCGTGGAGGTGTGTGAGTGACGTTGAAATTGAACGTGCCATTAAGACGCATTGTTGTTGTATTGTACTGTACGTGTACGGCGACACGCACGATGATGTACCATTCGACTCTGATTTTTGATAGCCGTGTCTGACTGATTGCGTACGACGCACGCACACCGATGTCGTCATTCAAGATGCACGCGTGTCCAGTGCAGTACAGTAAGCGCGACGCTAGACGGCGGCGGCGGCGGCGGCGGCGGCGGCGGTCGTCGTCGTTTGTTTGGCGAATGTCTGTACACGTGTTTGTCTGTGTCCATCCGGTATGTATTTGTTTGTTTGAAAGTGTTTTGTGTGTCGGTGACGTGGTCCGATCCGTCGCCCCCTGAGTAACTGTCGATCGGCGCGATAGACCGGCGTCACGCAACTGAACCGAAGTCTTGGGCACACCCGTCATACTGTTGTACACCGTCGCGCTGAGAACGGTAACGAAAGGTTGACTTTGATCGGTCGAATGTCTGGGCAGAACGTGAGGAATGAGGCAAGAGTGCAAGGAGGGGGGGCAAAAGAGAGAGGAAGGGAAAAAGGGGAGAAGCGCATTCGTAGAGCAACGGAACGTTCCCGTGTCGGAGGCGTATTGGAGCCGCACTGAAATGCGTTTAACGGCGGCGCGGCTGCAAGTGTCTGCCGTGGTGAACGTTACCTTTGACGGCTGCATTGGGCTTTGCTTTTGCTTTCGCTTTCGCTTTCCCGGATGTACGTAACGTTTGTTGATATGGTTCTGAGGAAGAGTGTATGACAGTGCCGTGCCGTCCATGTTCGTGTGCCCTCCCATTGTGTGTATGCTATTGTCTGTGTACTTGAATGATGTATGTAGGTGTTAGTGGACATGTTTTACCAGTGGGGGGAAATGGATCGCCGATAGTTGGCGTCACTCTGTCACGGTCGAGATGACGCACCCTCCGTACAGAAAGGTGTCGAGAAAGTGTGTGTGTGTGTGTGTGTGTGTGTGTGCGTCCGTGAATTGGCAGTGTTTGGAGGTGGGCGTGCCCTGCATGTGGCCCGGAAGGCTGTTCGTTTGGCGGTAGTGTTGTGTGGACAGGGGAGGGGCATGCGTAACGCTGCTGGCATGGCATTTCGGGAGATGGGAGGGGGCAAACGAGGAGCGGCGGCCAAAGACGGGACGGGGAGGGGCGCGGTGTGGGTGGCTTGCGCCTGTGCTCGGCGTTGTGGTTTGTGCAAAAGAGGAGGAGAAAAACAATGAGTTGCCAGGGAGGGGAGCGGTGTTGTGTTGTGGTTGTCGTGGTGTAGCCGCAGACGCGGCTGTCAGTGAACGTGGCGAGACGGACGGATGCGCGGAGGGGCGGGGGCGGCGCATTTCGCCGGTGCCGTGCCGTGCCATGCCTGAAAGCCGCGTGGTCGCTGTGTTGTTGTTGGCGTGGGGGCGAGGAGAGTACCGTACGGGTGTGCTTGTGCGCCGGAAATGGCACACTGCGCCTGCCCGTCTTGGAGGCTGATGGCTGTGGTGTGGAAATGGGGCGCGGTGATGTTGAAGCAGTTGAAGAACAGAAAAGAAACCAAGAAAACGGAAGGCGTGATGCGGCGGTGGTGGTTGAGAGCGGGAAAAACAAAACAAAACAAAAAAAGAACAACAAAAAAAAGAAGGAAAAACAACAAGAAACAAAAAAGAAAACAAAAAGTCTATCAATACTAAAATGTAAATGGAAATGGAAATGGACCCAGGTACATAACCTCCCTGCACAAATAGCAGAGAGTCCGATGATAATAAAAATGTGCCAGAATGTTAACGTCCCTACAAAACAAACCCAACGATAATATTAATGAAAGAATGAACCGTATGTAACATTGCAACAGACATAATGAAACCTGATAAATTGTATAAGGGCAGCAGCGTTGACCTTTGGCCCTGTATTCAGAATAAAAAGAGCCAAAGATCGTTACCCCAATGAAAAGAAGACACTGAAACACGTATGTAACGTAGCAGCGATGGCGAGACATTGTAGCATCTGTGACCAGAGAGTTTGCGCTGGACTGCGCGAGTGTTGCGAGCGGTTCTCAGTCAGTCAGTCAGTCAGTCAGTCAGTCGTTGCGAGTCTGTACTCTGTCAGTAGTCGTCATGCAGAGCGGTCGGTCAGTAGTAGCAGCCGAGTGCGGTTGTGTGATGTAGGCGGCCGGCAACACTGGTCAAGATGGTGAATAAGGTATACTGTTAATTAATATAATCATTAGATAATGAAAAGGTTTATTTATTGTAATTATTCTCCAACAAGTTCCCCAATAATAATTTTTATTTCAAAAGCATTTTTCAAACATTTAATTTTTTATTGAACTAAAGAGTTCGTTGCACTTCACATTTCATTCCACTTCTTTGAAGAAAAATTTCACTAAAATCACAAAAAAAAAGGAGAATATTATTATTTGCAATGCAGTTCCTCCAGGCGCTGCGCAACAACAAGAGCAGAAATGTGACATCCATTTATTCTGAGGTAAGACTGTAATTCTGATTGTTTTGCACAGGGCCAAAGACCGATATTTCGGTTTAATTGAAGTTTCTTGTCACTGAACGGACTTTAAATGTTGTGAAGAATTTATATTTGAGTCGGATTGCGAATTTCACATTTTTGTTGCCATTTTCAATACCTCTCATTGTGGGCGAGGTTACAATTAGCGCAATGTCCATTAGCATCCGTAAATAACATTGTCCATTATTTTAAATTTTGCGGGGAGGTTACAACACACAGACACCAAAAAAAAAAAAAAAAAAAAAAAAAAAAGAAACAAAAAAATTGCATTTGTATCCGCTCCTCAATTGTAGATACCCCTTACACAGCTGTGTGCAATGAATGAGTGCTGGCTGGTAATTAATTGCACTCCTTGGAGGGAAATGCCATAGGAAGTAGTCTTTAAAAAGTGAATGTTTTTCGTTAAAAGACAAAAGTTACTTTAGAAAAAAGTAATAGTGGGGCTTTTGTTGTTGAAGAACATACGTTATCAGATTTGCGCAATGCAGCTTCACACTACCTTTTGATTATAACACAATATACTATATACATCGTCCCGAACCGTGACCAGAGTCGCGAGACGAGCAGAGCACGCCGCCGACGCCCGCTCAGTACAACCGTCCACCCGCTACTACTGTCGACCGACTACTACCTCTCCCGACTCGCGCTACAATATATATAACAACTGTTCCTGGCGACCCGGTGCGTGCCACTACTGTCGTCTGGCGCGGTCCAAGCGCCGACCAGCAACGATAAATAACTCTCTGGTCAGACGGAGATGCTGTCATGCCTCGCCATCGCTCTGGTAATGAATACATACGTGTTGCAGCGTGCGTACCACCGGAACACGCAGTGGCGGAGCCAAAGACTGTGTTGTCGAGGTCGAGTGCGAGCGGGAAGAGAGGCAGCGTCGGCACGGAGATGCAAGCGAGCGCGAGACGCACGGGGGCTGCGGCGTGGCGCGTTTGCGGTCGGCGCCTTTGGTGGCAACGGCCGGGACAAGCAGCGGTGTATGGTGTGGTGCGGGGCGGACAGGGGCGGCGGTGGACGGGGCGGAGGCGGCGCGACGACGGCATGGGGGCGAAAACGGGACGGGGGACGGCGGATGTTGAGAGGCGTCACGCGCGGACAGGACACAGACACAGAGACACACAGATTGGAAAGGGAGGGTGCGCGGTTAGTAGTTGGGAATGTGCGTACCGTGCGGGATGGGAGTGGGCGAGGAACACGGTCGTGGCCCCTGTTTTGGGTGCGTGTGATGACGTCGGTGTGTTGTGGGAAGGGAAGGTGCTGTGGCGGCGGCGCGTAATGGGCGTAGGCCGAAGAGAGAAAGGGAACGTGGGCAGTGTGTTGGCAAGCGTCGGTTCGACTGCGACGTTGATGGGCAGGGCAGGGCAAGGTTAATGGTGGTAGGAGTAGGCGTGTGGGCGCAAAAAATCTGCCGCTGCAGGCGGTGCCGTAACCGCCATGGGGCGGGAAGGAGAGAGGGCCAAAGAAAGAAAGAAAGAAAGAAAGAAAGAAAGAAAGAAAGAAAGAAAGAAAGAAGAAAACGAAGGAAAAAAACAAAACAAAAAAAAGGAGGGGCGGGGGCGGGGGCGGGCGAAAGTGGAGAGGCGGTGGTGTGAGAAGGGCGGGGGCGGAAGGAAGGCAGGAAGGACAAGAGGCGAGGCGACGGCTTGCTTTGTGTATCGGTCGGTCTCTGGCTATGCTTCGTTTTCTGCAGCAGGGTCGGTGCGCGGCGTGGCTCGCGGCAGTGGGAACGCCTGGTGGCTGGACGGCCAGCAATGCGGTTGGATGGGCGGCCACAGCACCGCACCTGTGCCCGAGGAGGAGACGCTGGCGGCGGGCCCTGAGGTGAGGCCGGCTCGGCTGGGGCTGTGGATGTGTAGGTGTGCGCCGCTGCTGCAACAACGAGTAAAACGCGAGAAGAAGGGATGGCGGTAGAGAGAGGTAAAAAAAAAAAAAAAGGTCGTGTTGTGTTGATGCGCAGGCAGACGCGTACAGAGAGACGAGCCCGGTCTGCAGCAGGGTGTGGCCGTGCCGAGTGCAGAGCAGCGGCGGCTCGGTTCGGTTCGGCCCGGCCCGGCGGGCCGCGCTGTTGTCGCGAACGTGAGCGCCCCCTGGCGGGTGGCCGGAGGCGGCGCGGCGTGTTGGACGTGTGGCTGGTGGCAGTGCACAATTTGCGAGTGGCTGGCGGTGTGGTGTGGCGGTTGGCGCGTCGGGCGGCGGAGAGGTATGTGTTGCGGGCGCCCTTTGCTGCGCTGCGTCGTTGCGTGTGCCGTACAGGGCGGGCGCTTGTCGACTGTGTGGGCGGTGTGGCGAATTGGCGTGAAACGGCTGCCGAGAGGTGTGTGGTAGCGAGAGCCGGTCGTTGTCAGTGCGAAGGGGAATGTGCGTGCGTTTGGCGGTTTCGGTGTGCTTTTTGCGGCGTGAGAGTGGGAATTAGTGGGGCCGGCTGTTGTGTTGGTTCCTTGTGTCTTGTGTCGCGTAGCTTGATGGCAACGTGGAAGGACGCCGGTTTCGTTTCGAGCCTTGCGTGTGGTTGTCGACGTTGACTGGTTGGCGTGTGCCGATGCACGTGCATGTGTGGGTCGCGAGTGCGTTTTTGGCTGGGTGTGTGTGTGTGTGTTTTGGGGGGGAAGGGGGAGGCGGTGGTGAAAGTGCAGTCGTTGCCACGGGCGTCGTCGGGTGGGGCTGGGGCTGTGCGTCGTGGCGGAAAGGTGGTAGGTTGCGGGAAGCGAGCCCGTCGTTGACGGTGTCGCGTGAGTTGTGAATCGAGTGGGGCGCGGGGCGCGGGACAGGAGCAGCGTGCCGCTGCGTCGTGGTCGTCAGCAGAGGCTGTGCGTGTGCTTGTCCTTTTTGTGGGCGGTTCGTGCGAGGCGTTTTTGTTTTGTGTTGCCCTAGTTGTTAGTTTATTTTGGTTGTTGTTTGTTATTTTGAGACGACGACTGGTTGGTGGCGTGCGCGCGAAGTGGCGGTGTGCGCTTCCCGTGTCGTTTTGTTTTTGTGTGTTTTTTTTTTTTTTTTGCACTGGGCCCCGGGGGGTGGGTGGGTGGGTGGGTGGGTGGGTGCGTGCGTGTGTGTCGATTGCCGGCTGGCGAAAGGTGCGCCATCGGCGGGGTGGGTCGCCGGCACAAGTAGAGGCGGCGGCGGCGGCGTTGTTGCTGTTGTTGTGTGGTGTTTGTTTTGTTCGGCTGTGTTGCGGTGCGTGTGAATGGTGGTGCAAAAGCGCTGGCGTCGGGGCTGCGACTGCGACGGCGGCGAGCCGCGGGCGCGCATGATAGTGATGTTGTGAACAGCGGCTGTGTACGGTAGTGGTGTTGTTGTAGCACGACGTGCATCCGGGCCGGCGCGGAAAGCGCAGTTGCGGGCGGTTGCCCTTCGGTGCCAGCCATGTCGCGTGAGCGGCGGGTTGCTCTGGTGTGGACACGTGGTGCTCTGGGTTGTTGTGTGGTGCCCTTTGGCCGGTGGGGGTGGTTCGCGTGTGTCTCGTTCGCGCTCGGTATCTGGTCGTGGTCGTGCTGCTCCCCCGTCTGTCGGCGGTTTTCGACGTCGTCTGTACGTTTTTGTTCGTTTGCGGCGTGCCTGCCGACGTCGTCCCGTCGCGACCTTTCAACCGAAAGTGTGGCGCCCGAAGGTGAACGAACGCAACCCTGACCTCGGCGCTTTACGCTGAGCCGAGCGAACCGAACCTAACCCTGTGGTGTGGCGAGGTGAGCTCAGCCTGTGAGCCCCTAACGTCTACGTAAGGTAAGCTGTCCGGCTCACGCCTCACGGTTTGAACGCTTTTGTAACCTACGTTTGACGCTTCTTAGCCTAGCACTGACCCCTTAACCTAACGTGTAACCTAACCTAACCTAACCTAACCTAACCTAACCTCTGACGCCTGACGTGTTTGAATGCTTAACCTAAGTTTGACGCTTAACCTAACCCAAGTCCCCTTAACCTAACCCACGTCCACCTAACCTAACGTAACCCAACCTAGACGTGTAAACGTAATGTGTAACGCGTAACGTGTAAGGTCGGCTGTCGTGTGTGCTGACGGCAGATTGGGTTGGTCTGTAGATTCGGATTGCGGTTTGCCTCGGTCGAGGGGTTGGGTCGGAAGCGGCGAGGGGCGGCGGCGCCTGTTGCGCAGGCGGCGTCCGTTTGCGGCGGGCAATTGTTGAGAAACGGCTGTGAATGTTGGCGGGCGAGAGGAGGAGGACGGCGCGCGATGTGGCCCGACGGCTGCGGGCCGATCGGGAAACGGCGGGAGGGCGACGGAAGGCGATGGGGCGGCGGAGGCGCGTTTGCACGGCCGTCATCGCCGCACGCCTCGGCTTGTGTGGCTGTGGCGCCGGCCGCGCTGGCCGGGCTGCCGCGGCGACGGTGTGGGAGTTTTGCCGAAGGTTTGGCCATTGTGGCGGGTCGTCGGCTGGGGCTGTGGGGGCGGCATTTGGGCGGGGGCGGCGATTCTCGGCGGGCCGACCCAGGCTGTAGCGCGCGGTAGCTGCAGTTTGGCCGTGGTTTGCGGCGCTGCCGTGGCGACTGGTTGGCGACTGTGGTGTGGCTGTGTGTAGCCCCATCCTCGGTGGTTTGAAAGGCGCGGGCGGTTGTGGCGCAGGTTTGGGGCTGCTCCGCACAGGCTGTCGGACGTTGGGCGGTAGCAAGCGCGGGAGGCGCGGCGCGGCGGCGCGCAGAGTGGCGGCCGCTCTCTCGGCCGTCCGCGCCCGCCCGCGACACTGGCTGGGCCTTGTGATTCTCTGCTCTGCTGCTGTGCTGTGCTGTGCTGTGCTTGCGTGCCTGCCGTCCGTCCCGCTCGCTCTCGCTCTCGCTGTGTGTTACGCGCGTCGTCGAAATGGCAGATCAGGCGGCTACGAACGAGACTGCTGCGGCACCCGCCGCCACCGGCACTACGAAGAAGGCCAAGTCTGCGTCGTCTGCGAAGAAGCCGCGCGCCAAGCCTGCGCACCCGCGCACCTCTGAGATGGTGACGGCCGCCATCAAGAGTCTGAAGGAGCGCGGCGGGTCGTCGCTGCAGGCGATCAAGAAGTACATAGCCGCGCACTACAAGCTGGACGCGGAGAAGCTGGCGCCGTTTATCAAGAAGTACCTCAAGTCGGCCGTCGTGGCGGGCGAGCTGGTGCAGACGAAGGGGAAGGGCGCGTCCGGCTCGTTCAAGCTTGCCGGCGCCGGCGGCGGGGGGGCGGCCGAGGGCGGCAAGGCCCGTGCTGGCGGTGCCAAGAAGAAGCGCGCCGCTCCGGCCAGCAAGGAGAAGAAGGGCGCCCGTGCGGCCGGCGCAAAGAAGGCTGGTGGCGTGAAGGCGGCGACCGGTCGGAAGGCGGGCGCCGCCAAGAAGGCGTCTGCGGCGTCGGCCGCTCCCGCGGGTGCGAAGAAGGCGGCTGCGGCCAAGCCGGCCAAGGCCAAGTCGCCGTCGAAGGCGAAGAAGGCCGCCAAGGTTCCGACGAAGAAGCCGAAGGCGCCGCGCCCGAAGAAGGCGACGACGCCGTCTAAGGCGAAGGCTTCGCCCAAGAAGAAGAAGTAGAGTAGAGTAGAGTAGAGGAGAAAGAGATGGGAGAAAGGAAGGGTTTGGCGCTTGACTCCGTCGTCCCCACCCCCCGTCGTCGTCTAGTGGCGCGCAAGAGACGCGCGGCCCAAAACGGCCCTTCTCAGGGCCATCAAAGCACGTCGGGGAAGGTTTTGATTGTCGTGTTGCGTTTGGTGTGGGTGTCTTTGTGTATGCCCGTGGGGGATGCTGTTTGCGTGCCGTGGTGGATGGATTGCGGGGGTCGGTGGCGGGTGTGGGCGGCGGTAGCGGTAAGCGGTGTTGTTGTTGTTGTCGTCGTGGTTGATTGTCGCCGTGTTTGTGGCGGCGGCCGACGGTTGGTTTTCTGTCACGTTGTTTTGTTTGAATACGTTGGTTGGCTTGCCTGCGTTCGTTCTTCTCGGATGTCTGTCTTGTCGAGTCGTGTCTGGTCTTTGTTTTGTTCCTTTGTGTGTGTGTGTGTGTGTGTTATGTTTTGCAACGGGGGGCACGTTGAGATGTGGAAGGAGTCGGCGGGGATTTCGGTGGCGTTGGAGAGCGAGCGAGCGAGCGAGCGCGCCTGCCTGGCCGTTGGCCGTCGGAGTGGAGTGCGGGTTGTTTTTGTTTTCGAAACGAAAGCGGCGGCCGGCCAGCCACCCGTGCGGTGTGACGTCGGCCGTTGGGTATTGTGCGCTTTGAGCGCCGGGGAGGGATGATGTGTGATTGTTGCGCGCTGCTAGCAGGCAGGCAGAGTGAGCGGGTGTGGCGGGCGGACGGGAAGTGGTGGTTGTTGTTTTTGGGTTGCGGGGCGAGAGGCAGGCGACCGACAAAGTTTGCTCGCGACGGAGAGATGTTAGTGGCCCTGAAAAGGGCCGTTTTTGTTTGTGCGGTGCGGTGCCGCGGCGCGGTTTAGGCGCGCTCGCCGCGGATGCGGCGCGCGAGCTGGATGTCCTTGGGCATGATGGTGACGCGCTTGGCGTGGATTGCGCACAGGTTGGTGTCTTCGAAGAGGCCGACGAGGTAGGCCTCGCTGGCCTCCTGCAGGGCCATGACTGCGGAGCTCTGGAAGCGCAGGTCGGTCTTGAAGTCCTGGGCGATCTCGCGCACTAGGCGCTGGAATGGCAGCTTGCGGATGAGCAGCTCTGTGCTCTTCTGGTAGCGCCTGATTTCTCGCAGGGCGACGGTGCCCGGCCTGTAGCGGTGGGGCTTCTTGACGCCTCCGGTGGCGGGCGCGCTCTTCCTCGCCGCCTTGGTGGCGAGCTGTTTGCGCGGCGCCTTTCCGCCGGTGGACTTGCGGGCCGTTTGCTTTGTGCGGGCCATAGCGGTAGCGGAGCGGCGTGCGTGGAGGTTAGGTGCGGCGCGGCGTCCGGTGCTGCCTTGACAACGGGCCCGCGCGCCTCCGTGCTGCGCTTATATGCCCTCGGTTGCGCGTGGTGGGGGGAGGGCGGGCCAGAGTCTATATAGGGGGGCGGCGGGCGCGCTGGGCGCAGACCGTAGCCGACTCGCCAGCCGCTGCAGCTGCTGTTTGTGCACGTTGTTGCTTTGCCCGAGGAAGGAAGGATGACAGGCCGCGGCAAGGGAGGAAAGGGGCTCGGCAAGGGTGGCGCCAAGCGGCACCGCAAGGTGTTGCGCGACAACATCCAGGGCATCACGAAGCCCGCCATCCGCCGCCTGGCTCGCAGGGGCGGCGTGAAGCGCATCTCTGGTCTGATCTACGAGGAGACCCGCGGGGTGCTGAAGGTGTTCCTGGAGAACGTGATCCGCGACGCGGTGACGTACACTGAGCACGCCAAGCGCAAGACTGTGACGGCCATGGACGTGGTGTACGCCCTGAAGAGGCAGGGGCGCACCCTGTACGGTTTCGGCGGTTAGGCTGCGTCGCAGCGGGCGCTGGCCTTCCCGCGGCCGTGCTTGTGGGTGGGAGAGACTAGAAAACGGCCCTTTTCAGGGCCACCACACTGTTCGGAAGTTGAAAAGTGCGAAAGAGTCTGTGTTGTTTGTTTGTTTCTTTCTTTCCGTTTGAGCGACGTGATGTGACTGGGAGGGGAGAAGGAAAGGAAACGTGTCATGTGGCTGGCTGTGTGTGGAGCTGCTTCGTTTGTGTTTGTTATTGTGTGTCGTTGTATCGATCGCGACGGAGATGGCGGGCTGTGTGTTGTTGTGCGAGAGGCGGTGATTATTTGCTTGCGTGGTTTGGCCCTGTGTGTTTGCGGCGGCGTTGGGGTTTCCGAGGCAAGGCGTGTGGGCATAGGCGGCCGGATCAGCTGTTTCGTTCGTGTCGACGGCCGTTGCGCGCGGGAGTGGAGGGCGGTGTGTCGACACGCCTCCCTGTAACAATGGTCGTCATTATTGCTGCCGTTGTCGTTTGGAAGGCGACTGCGACCGTGCAAAAATGAATGTGTGTGTGTGTGTGTGTTGGGCCACACGGGCTGTGTGGACGACAAGATGGCGGACGTGCGCCGGCGGCGGCTGTGCAAAGTTAAAACAAAACAAGGTGCGGCGAGGACGACTGAAATTTTGCTTTGGACGTAGGTTTGTGTGGTGGCCCTGAAAAGGGCCGATTGTTGTGGGCCGAGCCGAGCCGGCAAAGCGCGTTGCGATTGCCTGGCCTCCTTTAGGCCTTCTTCTCGGTCTTCTTTGGCAGCAGGACGGCCTGGATGTTGGGCAGGACACCACCCTGTGCGATGGTGACGCCCGACAGGAGCTTGTTGAGCTCCTCGTCGTTGCGGATGGCAAGCTGCAGGTGGCGCGGGATGATGCGCGTCTTCTTGTTGTCGCGGGCCGCGTTTCCGGCCAGCTCGAGCACCTCAGCCGCGAGGTACTCCATGACGGCGGCGAGGTAGACGGGCGCCCCGGCGCCGACGCGCTCTGCGTAGTTTCCCTTGCGCAGGAGGCGGTGGATTCTGCCGACCGGGAACTGGAGCCCAGCCCTGCTTGAGCGGGACTTTGACTTGCCCTTGACTTTGCCTCCCTTTCCGCGTCCGGACATGGCGATGGGCTAGCGACGGTGCACACGAAACGGAAACGAAAAACGACCGGTGCGAGCTGGCAGCGAGTCGAGCAGCGGAGTGCGTGCCGGCGCAGCCGGGGTGGGGGTGCTTTATGGGCTCGGGTGCGGCGGCCGGTTGCGCGCGCGCCCCATTGGTCGGCGGCCGCAACAGGGCGAGCTGGTAAAGGTGCGGCGGCGGCTGGCGGCGGGTGCCACTGTGTGGGGAGACGCTGACTAGAGCGGAGCGCTTGCTACTGGTGTTGCTGCTGCCGTACGTTCGTTCGTTCGAGATGCCGCCCAAGACTAGCGGGAAGGCCGCCAAGAAGGCTGGCAAGGCGCAGAAGAACATTTCGAAGGGCGACAAGAAGAAGAAGCGCAAGAGGAAGGAGAGCTATGCCATCTACATCTACAAGGTGCTGAAGCAGGTGCACCCCTGACACGGGCATCTCGTCGAAGGCGATGAGCATCATGAACAGCTTCGTGAACGACATTTTCGAGCGCATTGCGGCCGAGGCTTCTCGCCTGGCGCACTACAACAAGCGCTCGACCATCACGTCCCGCGAGATCCAGACCGCTGTGCGGCTGTTGCTGCCTGGCGAGCTGGCCAAGCACGCCGTGAGCGAGGGCACGAAGGCGGTGACCAAGTACACGAGCTCCAAGTAAGGAGGTGGCTCTGGAATGGAAGGAAGGAAGGAAGGAAGGAGAAGGCTCCTCCGTTGCGAGAGCGGCAAAACGGCCCTTTTCAGGGCCACCAACTTGCCTTTTGCGGGAAGGGCGGAATTGTTGTTGTTGTTGTTGTTGTTTGTGTGGACGGCTGTGATGTATGTGTGCATTTTGATTGTGGGTGGGGGGGGGCGCGTCAAAGCGTGTTGCGGGGGACGGCCACGAGGTTGGTCGCCGTGGCGTGGAATGGTGGCACGCCTCGTTGGAGTGGTTTTGACCCATTGGTGTTGTGTGTGTGTGTGTGTGTGTGTGTGTGTGTGTGTGTGTGTGTGTGTGTGTTAACCTGTCTGCGAGGGGGGACAGTGCGATCGGCGACTTTTGTGTCACCGTAACGACGGCCGTTTGCGGGTTTGTTTTTTGCACATCATACATGGCGAGGGTGAAATGTGAAATGTTTTTTGTTTGGTTTTTTTTTTTGCCGCCCACTATTCCCTTTGCTGTACGCCGAGTTTGACAATGGTGCGACGTAACTGCAGCGTGGAGGTGTGTGAGTGACGTTGAAATTGAACGTGCCATTAAGACGCATTGTTGTTGTATTGTACTGTACGTGTACGGCGACACGCACGATGATGTACCATTCG
>NW_025728537.1:57500-62698 GCF_021461385.2 Schistocerca piceifrons | reverse complement strand
AGCACACTGCCACCTACAGGGATCCGACGGAACTACGCCACCCATGCCGGCAAAACAGTATCGCCATCTATGAAAATAGGGCGACACCACATGCAATACCGCCATCTATGCGCATCTGACAACACTACGTCCGCACCACAAAACATACCGCCATCTGTAGGTCTCCCGCAACATGACCTCCTGCAACGACGCTACCGCCATCTATGAGACGCCAAGCCGACTAAGACAGCGATGGCGCCACAGTGGCCGCCTTTCGACGCCACCCACAAAGGCTGCAGCCTCTGTCGACCATAGCACCCAATCTCCAGTGGCTCTGCCGCACGAAGCCGTGGACCGGCAATGACGCCACCCGCACCCGTTCGTGCACCACCCCAACCGCCAAACTCGCACCTCCAGCGGATGAACGGCGGACGTTTCCCGCACTCGTAAAGTGCAATCCACCCCTATAACTTGCGTTTCATGAAGAGTTATTTCCAATATGCGACATTCCCGCTGTCCGTATACATGAGCCGCGACCTGTACCACTTACGAGCGAGAGACGCGATCGCGTTGCTCACTGTACGGCGTCCGATACCGAGCCATCAGCATGTCCGGTCCCCATGCGCGTTGCACTCGCACTCGCAGTCGCAAAAACGTGGGGCAAATATATTACGCGGAAGAGTTATAACAGACCGAGCCCCACTGCATGGGGGGAGTCTTTGTCACTAATGTACACAGATGGAACATTTTGGACTGGAACCAGATTACCCGTACACACGGCGCTGATTAGTAATCAATGCAGAGCCATCAAACTACAGCAAATATACACAACTGTCCGTATACATGCTGAAAGAGTCTGCCCAAAATGGGAACCACACGTCAGCCAGACACTCTGATCACGCACCACTCTCTGCTTCTAACAGGCGCACATACAATATGTAAGCACCAGCATGGAACAACATCCAGTGCATCTTCTCCGCCACATTACACAATCCACACTATCACAACCAGACCAGGAGGTCCGTGCGGAAAATACAATATCCCAGCCTTTCGACATCCACCATTGCGCAGACCAGGCACCAACACCCACACATGTCCTATACAACGGTGCACCCAACATCACAATAGTACCTCCTGTCACAGCGCACAAACAATGACATGAGTCAAAGACACAGGTCTCACACAAGCATAGAATTGGAGCGCCGCCTCTAATAAGCCAAAGGTGCATCCTGACGTGACAAATCTGATCATGTCACAAGCATTCACTTACTATAATCACTATCAACGAACCTGCCGCCCCCCGCCCCCCCCCCCCCCCCTACACCTTTCCGTACAACAACGTGTAACCTAACCTAACCTAACCTAACCTATGTTGTACCTTAACCTAACCTATGTTGTACCTTAACCTAACCTATGTTGTACCTTAACCTAACCTATGTTGTACCTTAACCTAACCTATGTTGTACCTTAACCTAACCTATGTTGTACCTTAACCTAACCTATGTTGTACCTTAACCTAACCCATGTTGTACCTTAACCTAACCCATGTTGTACCTAACCTAACCCATGTTGTACCTTAACCTAACCCATGTTGTACTTAACCTAACCCATGTTGTACCTTAACCTAACCCATGTTGTACCTCAACCTAACCCATGTTGTGCCTCAACCTAACCCATGTTGTGCCTCAACCTAACCATGTTGTGCCTCAACCTAACCCATGTTGTGCCTTAACCTAACCCCATGTTGTGCCTCAACCTAACCCATGTTGTGCCTTAACCTAACCCATGTTGTGCCTTAACCTAACCCATGTTGTGCCTTAACCTAACCCATGTTGTGCCTTAACCTAACCCATGTTGTGCCTTAACCTAACCCATGTTGTGCCTTAACCTAACCCATGTTGTGCCTTAACCTAACCCATGTTGTGCCTTAACCTAACCCATGTTGTCGCCTTAACGTAACCCACGTTGTCGCCTAAACCTGCTCTGTAATTGTTATACGACTCGTTCAATTACTGTAGTGTTGCCCACCCGCAACCCTCGCAATATAGTTCGCTACTCGCACTGCCCGCACCCCTGTGTATCGCTTCATGTTAAACACCTTGCAAGTCTTGCTCACTTTCCACATGCTCCTGCTGTACACTGTAATGTGGATGGCAGCAGGACGTACATGCCGCCCCTCCCCACGTCCCCACCTTGCCCCCTGCCTTCGCAAGCTGGTTGGTGAGAAGTTTTGCATGTTCAATGCCCTTCGCATGCGACGTACTCAGGCTACGTTGTGGTGCGGCCTGTGTCAACTGTCCGCTGATGTCGTACGCGTGAACCACAATCTGTACTGCACATTCGTCCTTATGTACTGAATGATACATCGTGGCACATGTGTGACCGCACAACGACTGCGCCCAAAAACGGCGGACCATACAGTGCAAATATTGTGCACGCAGCTACGTGTCGTCTCCCTATGAGAGCTGGATTGCAGTGTGGTACGCCATAGAGACGTGTGGGAGGAACGGACGCCGTGGATGGCGATCAGCATGAGCTGTCTGTTGATGTATTCGGACCTAGTCGTCTCTCCTCACACACCGTGATGGCATGGTGCACCGCGTTCCATATCTGCGACATGCTACAGAGGCCGTTGACAGTCGTTCGAGCAATGGACATCGCATACGTACGGGGGCCACCTTCCACGTATTGTCTAGGCGTGCACATTTTGTTGCGTGTATGTGGGCAGACGTAGTGTGGCGTGACACCTGACACAGGCATGCAATAATCGTTGAAGTTGCAAATGGCGATGGACGCCTGCGTTTTCTGGTGAAGTTACGCAAATGAACAAATGGTAACCTGTTGTGGTGCGGTTGTTCTCGCTAGGGTGAATCGGTGATGGCGACGATAGGTTGAGGTACTAACCGGTTGTTCCAGCGATACCCACCATGCCGACGAACTGAACGGCATCTGGGTGTGAAGCGATACGCGGCGGTGGCTGGGTGGGACCGTCCCCGGCCGGTGAGGGGGCGCCTCCCGGCGTGCTGGCCGCGCGGTGCGTGGGCGCACGCGCTACAGCCGGCTGGTGGGGGCGGCCAGTGGCAGGCGCGCCGGCCGACGGACGCGGCAGGCGTCGCAGCTGCGCGCCGGCGCACCCTGCGCGCGGCGCCGTGCGGCCAAAGTAGGTCCTCGCGGGCCCGGTGCGAAGCGCGGTGGACATCTTCAGTGTGCTGGTCCGATTGAGGACTGTGTGCGTTGAGGATGCGCCGCCGCCCGGCGCTCGGCGCCGCGACGCCGTCTGCTGCTCGGTCGCCCCAGCGGTTCTCGCTGGTGGTTTGTATCGCAGCTGTGCGGATGTGTTGGCGCGTGCGCTGTGCTGGGAGAGTTCGCTTCGGCACCCAAGTGGGGCTTTTGTCCTTCTGTGGCGCTGGCGTTGGAGCTGCCGGTCACCGTAGGTGGCGCGTGTTGTCTCCCGCCGGCAATGCCACGACAGCACGCTCCCGGGCCTCTGTCGGCAGCGGCAAGCTCAGTTGGGAGCACGGGTGGTCGCACCGAAAGCGTCTACTCGCCTAACTCCGGGCGATTGCGCCTCTCTCGAACCCGACCAAGTACTTGGGACGGCGCTGCGCGCCGCCGGGACCTGAGAGGGTTTCGAGGTGTATTGTGCAGGGGAGCTCAGCCTCCTCCTGTTTGCAGAATGATTGAGCGGACGCTTGCGTGTTCGCGCGGGCCCCCGGGACACACTCCCGGGCGGCCGGCTGCTCAGCTCTAGTTGACGCAGCTCCCTGGTTGATCCTGCCAGTAGTCATATGCTTGTCTCAAAGATTAAGCCATGCATGTCTCAGTACAAGCCGCATTAAGGTGAAACCGCGAATGGCTCATTAAATCAGTTATGGTTCCTTAGATCGTACCCACGTTACTTGGATAACTGTGGTAATTCTAGAGCTAATACATGCAAACAGAGTCCCGACCAGAGATGGAAGGGACGCTTTTATTAGATCAAAACCAATCGGTCGGCTCGTCCGGTCCGTTTGCCTTGGTGACTCTGAATAACTTTGGGCTGATCGCACGGTCCTCGTACCGGCGACGCATCTTTCAAATGTCTGCCTTATCAACTGTCGATGGTAGGTTCTGCGCCTACCATGGTTGTAACGGGTAACGGGGAATCAGGGTTCGATTCCGGAGAGGGAGCCTGAGAAACGGCTACCACATCCAAGGAAGGCAGCAGGCGCGCAAATTACCCACTCCCGGCACGGGGAGGTAGTGACGAAAAATAACGATACGGGACTCATCCGAGGCCCCGTAATCGGAATGAGTACACTTTAAATCCTTTAACGAGTATCTATTGGAGGGCAAGTCTGGTGCCAGCAGCCGCGGTAATTCCAGCTCCAATAGCGTATATTAAAGTTGTTGCGGTTAAAAAGCTCGTAGTTGGATTTGTGTCCCACGCTGTTGGTTCACCGCCCGTCGGTGTTTAACTGGCATGTATCGTGGGACGTCCTGCCGGTGGGGCGAGCTGAAGGCGTGCGACCGCCTCGTGCGTGCTCGTGCGTCCCGAGGCGGACCCCGTTGAAATCCTACCAGGGTGCTCTTTATTGAGTGTCTCGGTGGGCCGGCACGTTTACTTTGAACAAATTAGAGTGCTTAAAGCAGGCAAGCCCGCCTGAATACTGTGTGCATGGAATAATGGAATAGGACCTCGGTTCTATTTTGTTGGTTTTCGGAACCCGAGGTAATGATTAATAGGGACAGGCGGGGGGCATTCGTATTGCGACGTTAGAGGTGAAATTCTTGGATCGTCGCAAGACGAACAGAAGCGAAAGCATTTGCCAAGTATGTTTTCATTAATCAAGAACGAAAGTTAGAGGTTCGAAGGCGATCAGATACCGCCCTAGTTCTAACCATAAACGATGCCAGCCAGCGATCCGCCGCAGTTCCTCCGATGACTCGGCGGGCAGCCTCCGGGAAACCAAAGCTTTTTGGGTTCCGGGGGAAGTATGGTTGCAAAGCTGAAACTTAAAGGAATTGACGGAAGGGCACCACCAGGAGTGGAGCCTGCGGCTTAATTTGACTCAACACGGGAAACCTCACCAGGCCCGGACACCGGAAGGATTGACAGATTGATAGCTCTTTCTTGATTCGGTGGGTGGTGGTGCATGGCCGTTCTTAGTTGGTGGAGCGATTTGTCTGGTTAATTCCGATAACGAACGAGACTCTAGCCTGCTAACTAGTCGCGTGAC
>NW_025728537.1:47500-50000 GCF_021461385.2 Schistocerca piceifrons | reverse complement strand
ATGTTGTACCTTAACCTAACCTATGTTGTACCTTAACCTAACCCATGTTGTACCTTAACCTAACCCATGTTGTACCTTAACCTAACCCATGTTGTACCTTAACCTAACCCATGTTGTACCTTAACCTAACCCATGTTGTACCTTAACCTAACCCATGTTGTGCCTCAACCTAACCCATGTTGTGCCTCAACCTAACCCATGTTGTGCCTCAACCTAACCCATGTTGTGCCTCAACCTAACCCATGTTGTGCCTCAACCTAACCCATGTTGTGCCTTAACCTAACCCATGTTGTGCCTTAACCTAACCCATGTTGTGCCTTAACCTAACCCATGTTGTGCCTTAACCTAACCCATGTTGTGCCTTAACCTAACCCATGTTGTGCCTTAACCTAACCCATGTTGTGCCTTAACCTAACCCATGTTGTGCCTTAACCTAACCCATGTTGTCGCCTTAACGTAACCCACGTTGTCGCCTAAACCTGCTCTGTAATTGTTATACGACTCGTTCAATTACTGTAGTGTTGCCCACCCGCAACCCTCGCAATATAGTTCGCTACTCGCACTGCCCGCACCCCTGTGTATCGCTTCATGTTAAACACCTTGCAAGTCTTGCTCACTTTCCACATGCTCCTGCTGTACACTGTAATGTGGATGGCAGCAGGACGTACATGCCGCCCCTCCCCACGTCCCCACCTTGCCCCCTGCCTTCGCAAGCTGGTTGGTGAGAAGTTTGCATGTTCAATGCCCTTCGCATGCGACGTACTCAGGCTACGTTGTGGTGCGGCCTGTGTCAACTGTCCGCTGATGTCGTACGCGTGAACCACAATCTGTACTGCACATTCGTCCTTATGTACTGAATGATACATCGTGGCACATGTGTGACCGCACAACGACTGCGCCCAAAAACGGCGGACCATACAGTGCAAATATTGTGCACGCAGCTACGTGTCGTCTCCCTATGAGAGCTGGATTGCAGTGTGGTACGCCATAGAGACGTGTGGGAGGAACGGACGCCGTGGATGGCGATCAGCATGAGCTGTCTGTTGATGTATTCGGACCTAGTCGTCTCTCCTCACACACCGTGATGGCATGGTGCACCGCGTTCCATATCTGCGACATGCTACAGAGGCCGGTTGACAGTCGTTCGAGCAATGGACATCGCATACGTACGGGGGCCACCTTCCACGTATTGTCTAGGCGTGCACATTTTGTTGCGTGTATGTGGGCAGACGTAGTGTGGCGTGACACCTGACACAGGCATGCAATAATCGTTGAAGTTGCAAATGGCGATGGACGCCTGCGTTTTCTGGTGAAGTTACGCAAATGAACAAATGGTAACCTGTTGTGGTGCGGTTGTTCTCGCTAGGGGTGAATCGGTGATGGCGACGATAGGTTGAGGTACTAACCGGTTGTTCCAGCGATACCCACCATGCCGACGAAACTGAACGGCATCTGGGTGTGAAGCGATACGCGGCGGTGGCTGGGTGGGACCGTCCCCGGCCGGTGAGGGGGCGCCTCCCGGCGTGCTGGCCGCGCGGTGCGTGGGCGCACGCGCTACAGCCGGCTGGTGGGGGCGGCCAGTGGCAGGCGCGCCGGCCGACGGACGCGGCAGGCGTCGCAGCTGCGCGCCGGCGCACCCTGCGCGCGGCGCCGTGCGGCCAAAGTAGGTCCTCGCGGGCCCGGTGCGAAGCGCGGTGGACATCTTCAGTGTGCTGGTCCGATTGAGGACTGTGTGCGTTGAGGATGCGCCGCCGCCCGGCGCTCGGCGCCGCGACGCCGTCTGCTGCTCGGTCGCCCCAGCGGTTCTCGCTGGTGGTTTGTATCGCAGCTGTGCGGATGTGTTGGCGCGTGCGCTGTGCTGGGAGAGTTCGCTTCGGCACCCAAGTGGGGCTTTTGTCCTTCTGTGGCGCTGGCGTTGGAGCTGCCGGTCACCGTAGGTGGCGCGTGTTGTCTCCCGCCGGCAATGCCACGACAGCACGCTCCCGGGCCTCTGTCGGCAGCGGCAAGCTCAGTTGGGAGCACGGGTGGTCGCACCGAAAGCGTCTACTCGCCTAACTCCGGGCGATTGCGCCTCTCTCGAACCCGACCAAGTACTTGGGACGGCGCTGCGCGCCGCCGGGACCTGAGAGGGTTTCGAGGTGTATTGTGCAGGGGAGCTCAGCCTCCTCCTGTTTGCAGAATGATTGAGCGGACGCTTGCGTGTTCGCGCGGGCCCCCGGGACACACTCCCGGGCGGCCGGCTGCTCAGCTCTAGTTGACGCAGCTCCCTGGTTGATCCTGCCAGTAGTCATATGCTTGTCTCAAAGATTAAGCCATGCATGTCTCAGTACAAGCCGCATTAAGGTGAAACCGCGAATGGCTCATTAAATCAGTTATGGTTCCTTAGATCGTACCCACGTTACTTGGATAACTGTGGTAATTCTAGAGCTAATACATGCAAACAGAGTCCCGACCAGAGATGGAAGGGACGCTTTTATTAGATCAAAACCAATCGGTCGGC
>NW_025728537.1:35000-40000 GCF_021461385.2 Schistocerca piceifrons | reverse complement strand
CGCCACCCACAAAGGCTGCAGCCTCTGTCGACCATAGCACCCAATCTCCAGTGGCTCTGCCGCACGAAGCCGTGGACCGGCAATGACGCCACCCGCACCCGTTCGTGCACCACCCCAACCGCCAAACTCGCACCTCCAGCGGATGAACGGCGGACGTTTCCCGCACTCGTAAAGTGCAATCCACCCCTATAACTTGCGTTTCATGAAGAGTTATTTCCAATATGCGACATTCCCGCTGTCCGTATACATGAGCCGCGACCTGTACCACTTACGAGCGAGAGACGCGATCGCGTTGCTCACTGTACGGCGTCCGATACCGAGCCATCAGCATGTCGGTCCCCATGCGCGTTGCACTCGCACTCGCAGTCGCAAAAACGTGGGGCAAATATATTACGCGGAAGAGTTATAACAGACCGAGCCCCACTGCATGGGGGGAGTCTTTGTCACTAATGTACACAGATGGAACATTTTGGACTGGAACCAGATTACCCGTACACACGGCGCTGATTAGTAATCAATGCAGAGCCATCAAACTACAGCAAATATACACAACTGTCCGTATACATGCTGAAAGAGTCTGCCCAAAATGGGAACCACACGTCAGCCAGACACTCTGATCACGCACCACTCTCTGCTTCTAACAGGCGCACATACAATATGTAAGCACCAGCATGGAACAACATCCAGTGCATCTTCTCCGCCACATTACACAATCCACACTATCACAACCAGACCAGGAGGTCCGTGCGGAAAATACAATATCCCAGCCTTTCGACATCCACCATTGCGCAGACCAGGCACCAACACCCACACATGTCCTATACAACGGTGCACCCAACATCACAATAGTACCTCCTGTCACAGCGCACAAACAATGACATGAGTCAAAGACACAGGTCTCACACAAGCATAGAATTGGAGCGCCGCCTCTAATAAGCCAAAGGTGCATCCTGACGTGACAAATCTGATCATGTCACAAGCATTCACTTACTATAATCACTATCAACGAACCTGCCGCCCCCGCCCCCCCCCCCCTACACCTTTCCGTACAACAACGTGTAACCTAACCTAACCTAACCTAACCTATGTTGTACCTTAACCTAACCTATGTTGTACCTTAACCTAACCTATGTTGTACCTTAACCTAACCTATGTTGTACCTTAACCTAACCTATGTTGTACCTTAACCTAACCTATGTTGTACCTTAACCTAACCCATGTTCTACCTTAACCTAACCCATGTTGTACCTTAACCTAACCCATGTTGTACCTTAACCTAACCCATGTTGTACCTTAACCTAACCCATGTTGTACCTTAACCTAACCCATGTTGTACCTCAACCTAACCCATGTTGTGCCTCAACCTAACCCATGTTGTGCCTCAACCTAACCCATGTTGTGCCTCAACCTAACCCATGTTGTGCCTTAACCTAACCCATGTTGTGCCTCAACCTAACCCATGTTGTGCCTTAACCTAACCCATGTTGTGCCTTAACCTAACCCATGTTGTGCCTTAACCTAACCCATGTTGTGCCTTAACCTAACCCATGTTGTGCCTTAACCTAACCCATGTTGTGCCTTAACCTAACCCATGTTGTGCCTTAACCTAACCCATGTTGTGCCTTAACCTAACCCATGTTGTCGCCTTAACGTAACCCACGTTGTCGCCTAAACCTGCTCTGTAATTGTTATACGACTCGTTCAATTACTGTAGTGTTGCCCACCCGCAACCCTCGCAATATAGTTCGCTACTCGCACTGCCCGCACCCCTGTGTATCGCTTCATGTTAAACACCTTGCAAGTCTTGCTCACTTTCCACATGCTCCTGCTGTACACTGTAATGTGGATGGCAGCAGGACGTACATGCCGCCCCTCCCCACGTCCCCACCTTGCCCCCTGCCTTCGCAAGCTGGTTGGTGAGAAGTTTGCATGTTCAATGCCCTTCGCATGCGACGTACTCAGGCTACGTTGTGGTGCGGCCTGTGTCAACTGTCCGCTGATGTCGTACGCGTGAACCACAATCTGTACTGCACATTCGTCCTTATGTACTGAATGATACATCGTGGCACATGTGTGACCGCACAACGACTGCGCCCAAAAACGGCGGACCATACAGTGCAAATATTGTGCACGCAGCTACGTGTCGTCTCCCTATGAGAGCTGGATTGCAGTGTGGTACGCCATAGAGACGTGTGGGAGGAACGGACGCCGTGGATGGCGATCAGCATGAGCTGTCTGTTGATGTATTCGGACCTAGTCGTCTCTCCTCACACACCGTGATGGCATGGTGCACCGCGTTCCATATCTGCGACATGCTACAGAGGCCGGTTGACAGTCGTTCGAGCAATGGACATCGCATACGTACGGGGGCCACCTTCCACGTATTGTCTAGGCGTGCACATTTTGTTGCGTGTATGTGGGCAGACGTAGTGTGGCGTGACACCTGACACAGGCATGCAATAATCGTTGAAGTTGCAAATGGCGATGGACGCCTGCGTTTTCTGGTGAAGTTACGCAAATGAACAAATGGTAACCTGTTGTGGTGCGGTTGTTCTCGCTAGGGGTGAATCGGTGATGGCGACGATAGGTTGAGGTACTAACCGGTTGTTCCAGCGATACCCACCATGCCGACGAAACTGAACGGCATCTGGGTGTGAAGCGATACGCGGCGGTGGCTGGGTGGGACCGTCCCCGGCCGGTGAGGGGGCGCCTCCCGGCGTGCTGGCCGCGCGGTGCGTGGGCGCACGCGCTACAGCCGGCTGGTGGGGGCGGCCAGTGGCAGGCGCGCCGGCCGACGGACGCGGCAGGCGTCGCAGCTGCGCGCCGGCGCACCCTGCGCGCGGCGCCGTGCGGCCAAAGTAGGTCCTCGCGGGCCCGGTGCGAAGCGCGGTGGACATCTTCAGTGTGCTGGTCCGATTGAGGACTGTGTGCGTTGAGGATGCGCCGCCGCCCGGCGCTCGGCGCCGCGACGCCGTCTGCTGCTCGGTCGCCCCAGCGGTTCTCGCTGGTGGTTTGTATCGCAGCTGTGCGGATGTGTTGGCGCGTGCGCTGTGCTGGGAGAGTTCGCTTCGGCACCCAAGTGGGGCTTTTGTCCTTCTGTGGCGCTGGCGTTGGAGCTGCCGGTCACCGTAGGTGGCGCGTGTTGTCTCCCGCCGGCAATGCCACGACAGCACGCTCCCGGGCCTCTGTCGGCAGCGGCAAGCTCAGTTGGGAGCACGGGTGGTCGCACCGAAAGCGTCTACTCGCCTAACTCCGGGCGATTGCGCCTCTCTCGAACCCGACCAAGTACTTGGGACGGCGCTGCGCGCCGCCGGGACCTGAGAGGGTTTCGAGGTGTATTGTGCAGGGGAGCTCAGCCTCCTCCTGTTTGCAGAATGATTGAGCGGACGCTTGCGTGTTCGCGCGGGCCCCCGGGACACACTCCCGGGCGGCCGGCTGCTCAGCTCTAGTTGACGCAGCTCCCTGGTTGATCCTGCCAGTAGTCATATGCTTGTCTCAAAGATTAAGCCATGCATGTCTCAGTACAAGCCGCATTAAGGTGAAACCGCGAATGGCTCATTAAATCAGTTATGGTTCCTTAGATCGTACCCACGTTACTTGGATAACTGTGGTAATTCTAGAGCTAATACATGCAAACAGAGTCCCGACCAGAGATGGAAGGGACGCTTTTATTAGATCAAAACCAATCGGTCGGCTCGTCCGGTCCGTTTGCCTTGGTGACTCTGAATAACTTTGGGCTGATCGCACGGTCCTCGTACCGGCGACGCATCTTTCAAATGTCTGCCTTATCAACTGTCGATGGTAGGTTCTGCGCCTACCATGGTTGTAACGGGTAACGGGGAATCAGGGTTCGATTCCGGAGAGGGAGCCTGAGAAACGGCTACCACATCCAAGGAAGGCAGCAGGCGCGCAAATTACCCACTCCCGGCACGGGGAGGTAGTGACGAAAAATAACGATACGGGACTCATCCGAGGCCCCGTAATCGGAATGAGTACACTTTAAATCCTTTAACGAGTATCTATTGGAGGGCAAGTCTGGTGCCAGCAGCCGCGGTAATTCCAGCTCCAATAGCGTATATTAAAGTTGTTGCGGTTAAAAAGCTCGTAGTTGGATTTGTGTCCCACGCTGTTGGTTCACCGCCCGTCGGTGTTTAACTGGCATGTATCGTGGGACGTCCTGCCGGTGGGGCGAGCTGAAGGCGTGCGACCGCCTCGTGCGTGCTCGTGCGTCCCGAGGCGGACCCCGTTGAAATCCTACCAGGGTGCTCTTTATTGAGTGTCTCGGTGGGCCGGCACGTTTACTTTGAACAAATTAGAGTGCTTAAAGCAGGCAAGCCCGCCTGAATACTGTGTGCATGGAATAATGGAATAGGACCTCGGTTCTATTTTGTTGGTTTTCGGAACCCGAGGTAATGATTAATAGGGACAGGCGGGGGCATTCGTATTGCGACGTTAGAGGTGAAATTCTTGGATCGTCGCAAGACGAACAGAAGCGAAAGCATTTGCCAAGTATGTTTTCATTAATCAAGAACGAAAGTTAGAGGTTCGAAGGCGATCAGATACCGCCCTAGTTCTAACCATAAACGATGCCAGCCAGCGATCCGCCGCAGTTCCTCCGATGACTCGGCGGGCAGCCTCCGGGAAACCAAAGCTTTTGGGTTCCGGGGGAAGTATGGTTGCAAAGCTGAAACTTAAAGGAATTGACGGAAGGGCACCACCAGGAGTGGAGCCTGCGGCTTAATTTGACTCAACACGGGAAACCTCACCAGGCCCGGACACCGGAAGGATTGACAGATTGATAGCTCTTTCTTGATTCGGTGGGTGGTGGTGCATGGCCGTTCTTAGTTGGTGGAGCGATTTGTCTGGTTAATTCCGATAACGAACGAGACTCTAGCCTGCTAACTAGTCGCGTGACATCCTTCGTGCTGTCAGCGATTACTTTTCTTCTTAGAGGGACAGGCGGCTTCTAGCCGCACGAGATTGAGCAATAACAGGTCTGT
>NW_025728537.1:22500-27500 GCF_021461385.2 Schistocerca piceifrons | reverse complement strand
TGTTGTACCTTAACCTAACCCATGTTGTACCTTAACCTAACCCATGTTGTACCTTAACCTAACCCATGTTGTGCCTCAACCTAACCCATGTTGTGCCTCAACCTAACCCATGTTGTGCCTCAACCTAACCCATGTTGTGCCTTAACCTAACCCATGTTGTGCCTCAACCTAACCCATGTTGTGCCTTAACCTAACCCATGTTGTGCCTTAACCTAACCCATGTTGTGCCTTAACCTAACCCATGTTGTGCCTTAACCTAACCCATGTTGTGCCTTAACCTAACCCATGTTGTGCCTTAACCTAACCCATGTTGTGCCTTAACCTAACCCATGTTGTGCCTTAACCTAACCCATGTTGTCGCCTTAACGTAACCCACGTTGTCGCCTAAACCTGCTCTGTAATTGTTATACGACTCGTTCAATTACTGTAGTGTTGCCCACCCGCAACCCTCGCAATATAGTTCGCTACTCGCACTGCCCGCACCCCTGTGTATCGCTTCATGTTAAACACCTTGCAAGTCTTGCTCACTTTCCACATGCTCCTGCTGTACACTGTAATGTGGATGGCAGCAGGACGTACATGCCGCCCCTCCCCACGTCCCCACCTTGCCCCCTGCCTTCGCAAGCTGGTTGGTGAGAAGTTTGCATGTTCAATGCCCTTCGCATGCGACGTACTCAGGCTACGTTGTGGTGCGGCCTGTGTCAACTGTCCGCTGATGTCGTACGCGTGAACCACAATCTGTACTGCACATTCGTCCTTATGTACTGAATGATACATCGTGGCACATGTGTGACCGCACAACGACTGCGCCCAAAAACGGCGGACCATACAGTGCAAATATTGTGCACGCAGCTACGTGTCGTCTCCCTATGAGAGCTGGATTGCAGTGTGGTACGCCATAGAGACGTGTGGGAGGAACGGACGCCGTGGATGGCGATCAGCATGAGCTGTCTGTTGATGTATTCGGACCTAGTCGTCTCTCCTCACACACCGTGATGGCATGGTGCACCGCGTTCCATATCTGCGACATGCTACAGAGGCCGGTTGACAGTCGTTCGAGCAATGGACATCGCATACGTACGGGGGCCACCTTCCACGTATTGTCTAGGGCGTGCACATTTTGTTGCGTGTATGTGGGCAGACGTAGTGTGGCGTGACACCTGACACAGGCATGCAATAATCGTTGAAGTTGCAAATGGCGATGGACGCCTGCGTTTTCTGGTGAAGTTACGCAAATGAACAAATGGTAACCTGTTGTGGTGCGGTTGTTCTCGCTAGGGGTGAATCGGTGATGGCGACGATAGGTTGAGGTACTAACCGGTTGTTCCAGCGATACCCACCATGCCGACGAAACTGAACGGCATCTGGGTGTGAAGCGATACGCGGCGGTGGCTGGGTGGGACCGTCCCCGGCCGGTGAGGGGGCGCCTCCCGGCGTGCTGGCCGCGCGGTGCGTGGGCGCACGCGCTACAGCCGGCTGGTGGGGGCGGCCAGTGGCAGGCGCGCCGGCCGACGGACGCGGCAGGCGTCGCAGCTGCGCGCCGGCGCACCCTGCGCGCGGCGCCGTGCGGCCAAAGTAGGTCCTCGCGGGCCCGGTGCGAAGCGCGGTGGACATCTTCAGTGTGCTGGTCCGATTGAGGACTGTGTGCGTTGAGGATGCGCCGCCGCCCGGCGCTCGGCGCCGCGACGCCGTCTGCTGCTCGGTCGCCCCAGCGGTTCTCGCTGGTGGTTTGTATCGCAGCTGTGCGGATGTGTTGGCGCGTGCGCTGTGCTGGGAGAGTTCGCTTCGGCACCCAAGTGGGGCTTTTGTCCTTCTGTGGCGCTGGCGTTGGAGCTGCCGGTCACCGTAGGTGGCGCGTGTTGTCTCCCGCCGGCAATGCCACGACAGCACGCTCCCGGGCCTCTGTCGGCAGCGGCAAGCTCAGTTGGGAGCACGGGTGGTCGCACCGAAAGCGTCTACTCGCCTAACTCCGGGCGATTGCGCCTCTCTCGAACCCGACCAAGTACTTGGGACGGCGCTGCGCGCCGCCGGGACCTGAGAGGGTTTCGAGGTGTATTGTGCAGGGGAGCTCAGCCTCCTCCTGTTTGCAGAATGATTGAGCGGGACGCTTGCGTGTTCGCGCGGGCCCCCGGGACACACTCCCGGGCGGCCGGCTGCTCAGCTCTAGTTGACGCAGCTCCCTGGTTGATCCTGCCAGTAGTCATATGCTTGTCTCAAAGATTAAGCCATGCATGTCTCAGTACAAGCCGCATTAAGGTGAAACCGCGAATGGCTCATTAAATCAGTTATGGTTCCTTAGATCGTACCCACGTTACTTGGATAACTGTGGTAATTCTAGAGCTAATACATGCAAACAGAGTCCCGACCAGAGATGGAAGGGACGCTTTTATTAGATCAAAACCAATCGGTCGGCTCGTCCGGTCCGTTTGCCTTGGTGACTCTGAATAACTTTGGGCTGATCGCACGGTCCTCGTACCGGCGACGCATCTTTCAAATGTCTGCCTTATCAACTGTCGATGGTAGGTTCTGCGCCTACCATGGTTGTAACGGGTAACGGGGAATCAGGGTTCGATTCCGGAGAGGGAGCCTGAGAAACGGCTACCACATCCAAGGAAGGCAGCAGGCGCGCAAATTACCCACTCCCGGCACGGGGAGGTAGTGACGAAAAATAACGATACGGGACTCATCCGAGGCCCCGTAATCGGAATGAGTACACTTTAAATCCTTTAACGAGTATCTATTGGAGGGCAAGTCTGGTGCCAGCAGCCGCGGTAATTCCAGCTCCAATAGCGTATATTAAAGTTGTTGCGGTTAAAAAGCTCGTAGTTGGATTTGTGTCCCACGCTGTTGGTTCACCGCCCGTCGGTGTTTAACTGGCATGTATCGTGGGACGTCCTGCCGGTGGGGCGAGCTGAAGGCGTGCGACCGCCTCGTGCGTGCTCGTGCGTCCCGAGGCGGACCCCGTTGAAATCCTACCAGGGTGCTCTTTATTGAGTGTCTCGGTGGGCCGGCACGTTTACTTTGAACAAATTAGAGTGCTTAAAGCAGGCAAGCCCGCCTGAATACTGTGTGCATGGAATAATGGAATAGGACCTCGGTTCTATTTTGTTGGTTTTCGGAACCCGGGTAATGATTAATAGGGACAGGCGGGGGCATTCGTATTGCGACGTTAGAGGTGAAATTCTTGGATCGTCGCAAGACGAACAGAAGCGAAAGCATTTGCCAAGTATGTTTTCATTAATCAAGAACGAAAGTTAGAGGTTCGAAGGCGATCAGATACCGCCCTAGTTCTAACCATAAACGATGCCAGCCAGCGATCCGCCGCAGTTCCTCCGATGACTCGGCGGGCAGCCTCCGGGAAACCAAAGCTTTTGGGTTCCGGGGGAAGTATGGTTGCAAAGCTGAAACTTAAAGGAATTGACGGAAGGGCACCACCAGGAGTGGAGCCTGCGGCTTAATTTGACTCAACACGGGAAACCTCACCAGGCCCGGACACCGGAAGGATTGACAGATTGATAGCTCTTTCTTGATTCGGTGGGTGGTGGTGCATGGCCGTTCTTAGTTGGTGGAGCGATTTGTCTGGTTAATTCCGATAACGAACGAGACTCTAGCCTGCTAACTAGTCGCGTGACATCCTTCGTGCTGTCAGCGATTACTTTTCTTCTTAGAGGGACAGGCGGCTTCTAGCCGCACGAGATTGAGCAATAACAGGTCTGTGATGCCCTTAGATGTTCTGGGCCGCACGCGCGCTACACTGAAGGAATCAGCGTGTCTTCCTAGGCCGAAAGGTCGGGGTAACCCGCTGAACCTCCTTCGTGCTAGGGATTGGGGCTTGCAATTGTTCCCCATGAACGAGGAATTCCCAGTAAGCGCGAGTCATAAGCTCGCGTTGATTACGTCCCTGCCCTTTGTACACACCGCCCGTCGCTACTACCGATTGAATGATTTAGTGAGGTCTTCGGACTGGTACGCGGCATTGACTCTGTCGTTGCCGATGCTACCGGAAAGATGACCAAACTTGATCATTTAGAGGAAGTAAAAGTCGTAACAAGGTTTCCGTAGGTGAACCTGCGGAAGGATCATTACCGACTAGACTGCATGTCTTTCGATGTGCGTGTCGTGTCGCGCAACACGCTACCTGTACGGCTCGCCGTAGCCGTGCGCCGCGTGCGGAACCACGCGTGCCTCTCAAAACTAGCGGCAATGTTGTGTGGTACGAGCGCTGAAGCGCTGGAGCGGCTGGCCTGCGGCACCTGGCGCCTGGCGCCGGTTTTGAATGACTTTCGCCCGAGTGCCTGTCCGCTCCGGTGTGGAGCCGTACGACGCCCGTCGGCCGTGAGGCCGTTGGACACAGAACGCTGGAACAGGGGCCGCCACACGCCTCACTCCCGCCTATGCGACCGTCTCGAAAGAGACGGCGGAAACTGAGAAAAGATCACCCAGGACGGTGGATCACTCGGCTCGTGGGTCGATGAAGAACGCAGCAAATTGCGCGTCGACATGTGAACTGCAGGACACATGAACATCGACGTTTCGAACGCACATTGCGGTCCATGGATTCCGTTCCCGGGCCACGTCTGGCTGAGGGTCGGCTACGTATACTGAAGCGCGCGGCGTTTGCCCCGCTTCGCAGACCTGGGAGTGTCGCGGCCGCCTGTGGGGCCGGCCGCGTCTCCTCAAACGTGCGATGCGCGCCCGTCGCCTGGCGGTTCGCATACCGGTACTTTCTCGGTAGCGTGCACAGCCGGCTGGCGGTGTGGCGTGCGACACCTCGTACAACGACCTCAGAGCAGGCGAGACTACCCGCTGAATTTAAGCATATTACTAAGCGGAGGAAAAGAAACTAACAAGGATTCCCCCAGTAGCGGCGAGCGAACAGGGAAGAGTCCAGCACCGAACCCCGCAGGCTGCCGCCTGTCGTGGCATGTGGTGTTTGGGAGGGTCCACTACCCCGACGCCTCGCGCCGAGCCCAAGTCCAACTTGAATGAGGCCACGGCCC
>NW_025728537.1:12500-17500 GCF_021461385.2 Schistocerca piceifrons | reverse complement strand
ACCCGCACCCGTTCGTGCACCACCCCAACCGCCAAACTCGCACCTCCAGCGGATGAACGGCGGACGTTTCCCGCACTCGTAAAGTGCAATCCACCCCTATAACTTGCGTTTCATGAAGAGTTATTTCCAATATGCGACATTCCCGCTGTCCGTATACATGAGCCGCGACCTGTACCACTTACGAGCGAGAGACGCGATCGCGTTGCTCACTGTACGGCGTCCGATACCGAGCCATCAGCATGTCGGTCCCCATGCGCGTTGCACTCGCACTCGCAGTCGCAAAAACGTGGGGCAAATATATTACGCGGAAGAGTTATAACAGACCGAGCCCCACTGCATGGGGGGAGTCTTTGTCACTAATGTACACAGATGGAACATTTTGGACTGGAACCAGATTACCCGTACACACGGCGCTGATTAGTAATCAATGCAGAGCCATCAAACTACAGCAAATATACACAACTGTCCGTATACATGCTGAAAGAGTCTGCCCAAAATGGGAACCACACGTCAGCCAGACACTCTGATCACGCACCACTCTCTGCTTCTAACAGGCGCACATACAATATGTAAGCACCAGCATGGAACAACATCCAGTGCATCTTCTCCGCCACATTACACAATCCACACTATCACAACCAGACCAGGAGGTCCGTGCGGAAAATACAATATCCCAGCCTTTCGACATCCACCATTGCGCAGACCAGGCACCAACACCCACACATGTCCTATACAACGGTGCACCCAACATCACAATAGTACCTCCTGTCACAGCGCACAAACAATGACATGAGTCAAAGACACAGGTCTCACACAAGCATAGAATTGGAGCGCCGCCTCTAATAAGCCAAAGGTGCATCCTGACGTGACAAATCTGATCATGTCACAAGCATTCACTTACTATAATCACTATCAACGAACCTGCCGCCCCCGCCCCCCCCCCCCCTACACCTTTCCGTACAACAACGTGTAACCTAACCTAACCTAACCTAACCTATGTTGTACCTTAACCTAACCTATGTTGTACCTTAACCTAACCTATGTTGTACCTTAACCTAACCTATGTTGTACCTTAACCTAACCTATGTTGTACCTTAACCTAACCTATGTTGTACCTTAACCTAACCTATGTTGTACCTTAACCTAACCTATGTTGTACCTTAACCTAACCCATGTTGTACCTTAACCTAACCCATGTTGTACCTTAACCTAACCCATGTTGTACCTTAACCTAACCCATGTTGTACCTTAACCTAACCCATGTTGTACCTTAACCTAACCCATGTTGTGCCTCAACCTAACCCATGTTGTGCCTCAACCTAACCCATGTTGTGCCTCAACCTAACCCATGTTGTGCCTTAACCTAACCCATGTTGTGCCTCAACCTAACCCATGTTGTGCCTTAACCTAACCCATGTTGTGCCTTAACCTAACCCATGTTGTGCCTTAACCTAACCCATGTTGTGCCTTAACCTAACCCATGTTGTGCCTTAACCTAACCCATGTTGTGCCTTAACCTAACCCATGTTGTGCCTTAACCTAACCCATGTTGTGCCTTAACCTAACCCATGTTGTCGCCTTAACGTAACCCACGTTGTCGCCTAAACCTGCTCTGTAATTGTTATACGACTCGTTCAATTACTGTAGTGTTGCCCACCCGCAACCCTCGCAATATAGTTCGCTACTCGCACTGCCCGCACCCCTGTGTATCGCTTCATGTTAAACACCTTGCAAGTCTTGCTCACTTTCCACATGCTCCTGCTGTACACTGTAATGTGGATGGCAGCAGGACGTACATGCCGCCCCTCCCCACGTCCCCACCTTGCCCCCTGCCTTCGCAAGCTGGTTGGTGAGAAGTTTGCATGTTCAATGCCCTTCGCATGCGACGTACTCAGGCTACGTTGTGGTGCGGCCTGTGTCAACTGTCCGCTGATGTCGTACGCGTGAACCACAATCTGTACTGCACATTCGTCCTTATGTACTGAATGATACATCGTGGCACATGTGTGACCGCACAACGACTGCGCCCAAAAACGGCGGACCATACAGTGCAAATATTGTGCACGCAGCTACGTGTCGTCTCCCTATGAGAGCTGGATTGCAGTGTGGTACGCCATAGAGACGTGTGGGAGGAACGGACGCCGTGGATGGCGATCAGCATGAGCTGTCTGTTGATGTATTCGGACCTAGTCGTCTCTCCTCACACACCGTGATGGCATGGTGCACCGCGTTCCATATCTGCGACATGCTACAGAGGCCGGTTGACAGTCGTTCGAGCAATGGACATCGCATACGTACGGGGGCCACCTTCCACGTATTGTCTAGGCGTGCACATTTTGTTGCGTGTATGTGGGCAGACGTAGTGTGGCGTGACACCTGACACAGGCATGCAATAATCGTTGAAGTTGCAAATGGCGATGGACGCCTGCGTTTTCTGGTGAAGTTACGCAAATGAACAAATGGTAACCTGTTGTGGTGCGGTTGTTCTCGCTAGGGGTGAATCGGTGATGGCGACGATAGGTTGAGGTACTAACCGGTTGTTCCAGCGATACCCACCATGCCGACGAAACTGAACGGCATCTGGGTGTGAAGCGATACGCGGCGGTGGCTGGGTGGGACCGTCCCCGGCCGGTGAGGGGGCGCCTCCCGGCGTGCTGGCCGCGCGGTGCGTGGGCGCACGCGCTACAGCCGGCTGGTGGGGGCGGCCAGTGGCAGGCGCGCCGGCCGACGGACGCGGCAGGCGTCGCAGCTGCGCGCCGGCGCACCCTGCGCGCGGCGCCGTGCGGCCAAAGTAGGTCCTCGCGGGCCCGGTGCGAAGCGCGGTGGACATCTTCAGTGTGCTGGTCCGATTGAGGACTGTGTGCGTTGAGGATGCGCCGCCGCCCGGCGCTCGGCGCCGCGACGCCGTCTGCTGCTCGGTCGCCCCAGCGGTTCTCGCTGGTGGTTTGTATCGCAGCTGTGCGGATGTGTTGGCGCGTGCGCTGTGCTGGGAGAGTTCGCTTCGGCACCCAAGTGGGGCTTTTGTCCTTCTGTGGCGCTGGCGTTGGAGCTGCCGGTCACCGTAGGTGGCGCGTGTTGTCTCCCGCCGGCAATGCCACGACAGCACGCTCCCGGGCCTCTGTCGGCAGCGGCAAGCTCAGTTGGGAGCACGGGTGGTCGCACCGAAAGCGTCTACTCGCCTAACTCCGGGCGATTGCGCCTCTCTCGAACCCGACCAAGTACTTGGGACGGCGCTGCGCGCCGCCGGGACCTGAGAGGGTTTCGAGGTGTATTGTGCAGGGGAGCTCAGCCTCCTCCTGTTTGCAGAATGATTGAGCGGACGCTTGCGTGTTCGCGCGGGCCCCCGGGACACACTCCCGGGCGGCCGGCTGCTCAGCTCTAGTTGACGCAGCTCCCTGGTTGATCCTGCCAGTAGTCATATGCTTGTCTCAAAGATTAAGCCATGCATGTCTCAGTACAAGCCGCATTAAGGTGAAACCGCGAATGGCTCATTAAATCAGTTATGGTTCCTTAGATCGTACCCACGTTACTTGGATAACTGTGGTAATTCTAGAGCTAATACATGCAAACAGAGTCCCGACCAGAGATGGAAGGGACGCTTTTATTAGATCAAAACCAATCGGTCGGCTCGTCCGGTCCGTTTGCCTTGGTGACTCTGAATAACTTTGGGCTGATCGCACGGTCCTCGTACCGGCGACGCATCTTTCAAATGTCTGCCTTATCAACTGTCGATGGTAGGTTCTGCGCCTACCATGGTTGTAACGGGTAACGGGGAATCAGGGTTCGATTCCGGAGAGGGAGCCTGAGAAACGGCTACCACATCCAAGGAAGGCAGCAGGCGCGCAAATTACCCACTCCCGGCACGGGGAGGTAGTGACGAAAAATAACGATACGGGACTCATCCGAGGCCCCGTAATCGGAATGAGTACACTTTAAATCCTTTAACGAGTATCTATTGGAGGGCAAGTCTGGTGCCAGCAGCCGCGGTAATTCCAGCTCCAATAGCGTATATTAAAGTTGTTGCGGTTAAAAAGCTCGTAGTTGGATTTGTGTCCCACGCTGTTGGTTCACCGCCCGTCGGTGTTTAACTGGCATGTATCGTGGGACGTCCTGCCGGTGGGGCGAGCTGAAGGCGTGCGACCGCCTCGTGCGTGCTCGTGCGTCCCGAGGCGGACCCCGTTGAAATCCTACCAGGGTGCTCTTTATTGAGTGTCTCGGTGGGCCGGCACGTTTACTTTGAACAAATTAGAGTGCTTAAAGCAGGCAAGCCCGCCTGAATACTGTGTGCATGGAATAATGGAATAGGACCTCGGTTCTATTTTGTTGGTTTTCGGAACCCGAGGTAATGATTAATAGGGACAGGCGGGGGCATTCGTATTGCGACGTTAGAGGTGAAATTCTTGGATCGTCGCAAGACGAACAGAAGCGAAAGCATTTGCCAAGTATGTTTTCATTAATCAAGAACGAAAGTTAGAGGTTCGAAGGCGATCAGATACCGCCCTAGTTCTAACCATAAACGATGCCAGCCAGCGATCCGCCGCAGTTCCTCCGATGACTCGGCGGGCAGCCTCCGGGAAACCAAAGCTTTTGGGTTCCGGGGGAAGTATGGTTGCAAAGCTGAAACTTAAAGGAATTGACGGAAGGGCACCACCAGGAGTGGAGCCTGCGGCTTAATTTGACTCAACACGGGAAACCTCACCAGGCCCGGACACCGGAAGGATTGACAGATTGATAGCTCTTTCTTGATTCGGTGGGTGGTGGTGCATGGCCGTTCTTAGTTGGTGGAGCGATTTGTCTGGTTAATTCCGATAACGAACGAGACTCTAGCCTGCTAACTAGTCGCGTGACATCCTTCGTGCTGTCAGCGATTACTTTTCTTCTTAGAGGGACAGGCGGCTTCTAGCCGCACGAGATTGAGCAATAACAGGTCTGTGATGCCCTTAGATGTTCTGGGCCGCACGCGCGCTACACTGAAGGAATCAGCGTGTCTTCCTAGGCCG
>NW_025728537.1:0-5000 GCF_021461385.2 Schistocerca piceifrons | reverse complement strand
TTGTGCCTCAACCTAACCCATGTTGTGCCTCAACCTAACCCATGTTGTGCCTCAACCTAACCCATGTTGTGCCTTAACCTAACCCATGTTGTGCCTTAACCTAACCCATGTTGTGCCTTAACCTAACCCATGTTGTGCCTTAACCTAACCCATGTTGTGCCTTAACCTAACCCATGTTGTGCCTTAACCTAACCCATGTTGTGCCTTAACCTAACCCATGTTGTGCCTTAACCTAACCCATGTTGTCGCCTTAACGTAACCCACGTTGTCGCCTAAACCTGCTCTGTAATTGTTATACGACTCGTTCAATTACTGTAGTGTTGCCCACCCGCAACCCTCGCAATATAGTTCGCTACTCGCACTGCCCGCACCCCTGTGTATCGCTTCATGTTAAACACCTTGCAAGTCTTGCTCACTTTCCACATGCTCCTGCTGTACACTGTAATGTGGATGGCAGCAGGACGTACATGCCGCCCCTCCCCACGTCCCCACCTTGCCCCCTGCCTTCGCAAGCTGGTTGGTGAGAAGTTTGCATGTTCAATGCCCTTCGCATGCGACGTACTCAGGCTACGTTGTGGTGCGGCCTGTGTCAACTGTCCGCTGATGTCGTACGCGTGAACCACAATCTGTACTGCACATTCGTCCTTATGTACTGAATGATACATCGTGGCACATGTGTGACCGCACAACGACTGCGCCCAAAAACGGCGGACCATACAGTGCAAATATTGTGCACGCAGCTACGTGTCGTCTCCCTATGAGAGCTGGATTGCAGTGTGGTACGCCATAGAGACGTGTGGGAGGAACGGACGCCGTGGATGGCGATCAGCATGAGCTGTCTGTTGATGTATTCGGACCTAGTCGTCTCTCCTCACACACCGTGATGGCATGGTGCACCGCGTTCCATATCTGCGACATGCTACAGAGGCCGGTTGACAGTCGTTCGAGCAATGGACATCGCATACGTACGGGGGCCACCTTCCACGTATTGTCTAGGCGTGCACATTTTGTTGCGTGTATGTGGGCAGACGTAGTGTGGCGTGACACCTGACACAGGCATGCAATAATCGTTGAAGTTGCAAATGGCGATGGACGCCTGCGTTTTTCTGGTGAAGTTACGCAAATGAACAAATGGTAACCTGTTGTGGTGCGGTTGTTCTCGCTAGGGTGAATCGGTGATGGCGACGATAGGTTGAGGTACTAACCGGTTGTTCCAGCGATACCCACCATGCCGACGAAACTGAACGGCATCTGGGTGTGAAGCGATACGCGGCGGTGGCTGGGTGGGACCGTCCCCGGCCGGTGAGGGGGCGCCTCCCGGCGTGCTGGCCGCGCGGTGCGTGGGCGCACGCGCTACAGCCGGCTGGTGGGGGCGGCCAAGTGGCAGGCGCGCCGGCCGACGGACGCGGCAGGCGTCGCAGCTGCGCGCCGGCGCACCCTGCGCGCGGCGCCGTGCGGCCAAAGTAGGTCCTCGCGGGCCCGGTGCGAAGCGCGGTGGACATCTTCAGTGTGCTGGTCCGATTGAGGACTGTGTGCGTTGAGGATGCGCCGCCGCCCGGCGCTCGGCGCCGCGACGCCGTCTGCTGCTCGGTCGCCCCAGCGGTTCTCGCTGGTGGTTTGTATCGCAGCTGTGCGGATGTGTTGGCGCGTGCGCTGTGCTGGGAGAGTTCGCTTCGGCACCCAAGTGGGGCTTTTGTCCTTCTGTGGCGCTGGCGTTGGAGCTGCCGGTCACCGTAGGTGGCGCGTGTTGTCTCCCGCCGGCAATGCCACGACAGCACGCTCCCGGGCCTCTGTCGGCAGCGGCAAGCTCAGTTGGGAGCACGGGTGGTCGCACCGAAAGCGTCTACTCGCCTAACTCCGGGCGATTGCGCCTCTCTCGAACCCGACCAAGTACTTGGGACGGCGCTGCGCGCCGCCGGGACCTGAGAGGGTTTCGAGGTGTATTGTGCAGGGGAGCTCAGCCTCCTCCTGTTTGCAGAATGATTGAGCGGACGCTTGCGTGTTCGCGCGGGCCCCCCGGGACACACTCCGGGCGGCCGGCTGCTCAGCTCTAGTTGACGCAGCTCCCTGGTTGATCCTGCCAGTAGTCATATGCTTGTCTCAAAGATTAAGCCATGCATGTCTCAGTACAAGCCGCATTAAGGTGAAACCGCGAATGGCTCATTAAATCAGTTATGGTTCCTTAGATCGTACCCACGTTACTTGGATAACTGTGGTAATTCTAGAGCTAATACATGCAAACAGAGTCCCGACCAGAGATGGAAGGGACGCTTTTATTAGATCAAAACCAATCGGTCGGCTCGTCCGGTCCGTTTGCCTGGTGACTCTGAATAACTTTGGGCTGATCGCACGGTCCTCGTACCGGCGACGCATCTTTCAAATGTCTGCCTTATCAACTGTCGATGGTAGGTTCTGCGCCTACCATGGTTGTAACGGGTAACGGGGAATCAGGGTTCGATTCCGGAGAGGGAGCCTGAGAAACGGCTACCACATCCAAGGAAGGCAGCAGGCGCGCAAATTACCCACTCCCGGCACGGGGAGGTAGTGACGAAAAAATAACGATACGGGACTCATCCGAGGCCCCGTAATCGGAATGAGTACACTTTAAATCCTTTAACGAGTATCTATTGGAGGGCAAGTCTGGTGCCAGCAGCCGCGGTAATTCCAGCTCCAATAGCGTATATTAAAGTTGTTGCGGTTAAAAAGCTCGTAGTTGGATTTGTGTCCCACGCTGTTGGTTCACCGCCCGTCGGTGTTTAACTGGCATGTATCGTGGGACGTCCTGCCGGTGGGGCGAGCTGAAGGCGTGCGACCGCCTCGTGCGTGCTCGTGCGTCCCGAGGCGGACCCCGTTGAAATCCTACCAGGGTGCTCTTTATTGAGTGTCTCGGTGGGCCGGCACGTTTACTTTGAACAAATTAGAGTGCTTAAAGCAGGCAAGCCCGCCTGAATACTGTGTGCATGGAATAATGGAATAGGACCTCGGTTCTATTTTGTTGGTTTTCGGAACCCGAGGTAATGATTAATAGGGACAGGCGGGGGCATTCGTATTGCGACGTTAGAGGTGAAATTCTTGGATCGTCGCAAGACGAACAGAAGCGAAAGCATTTGCCAAGTATGTTTTCATTAATCAAGAACGAAAGTTAGAGGTTCGAAGGCGATCAGATACCGCCCTAGTTCTAACCATAAACGATGCCAGCCAGCGATCCGCCGCAGTTCCTCCGATGACTCGGCGGGCAGCCTCCGGGAAACCAAAGCTTTTGGGTTCCGGGGGAAGTATGGTTGCAAAGCTGAAACTTAAAGGAATTGACGGAAGGGCACCACCAGGAGTGGAGCCTGCGGCTTAATTTGACTCAACACGGGAAACCTCACCAGGCCCGGACACCGGAAGGATTGACAGATTGATAGCTCTTTCTTGATTCGGTGGGTGGTGGTGCATGGCCGTTCTTAGTTGGTGGAGCGATTTGTCTGGTTAATTCCGATAACGAACGAGACTCTAGCCTGCTAACTAGTCGCGTGACATCCTTCGTGCTGTCAGCGATTACTTTTCTTCTTAGAGGGACAGGCGGCTTCTAGCCGCACGAGATTGAGCAATAACAGGTCTGTGATGCCCTTAGATGTTCTGGGCCGCACGCGCGCTACACTGAAGGAATCAGCGTGTCTTCCTAGGCCGAAAGGTCGGGGTAACCCGCTGAACCTCCTTCGTGCTAGGGATTGGGGCTTGCAATTGTTCCCCATGAACGAGGAATTCCCAGTAAGCGCGAGTCATAAGCTCGCGTTGATTACGTCCCTGCCCTTTGTACACACCGCCCGTCGCTACTACCGATTGAATGATTTAGTGAGGTCTTCGGACTGGTACGCGGCATTGACTCTGTCGTTGCCGATGCTACCGGAAAGATGACCAAACTTGATCATTTAGAGGAAGTAAAAGTCGTAACAAGGTTTCCGTAGGTGAACCTGCGGAAGGATCATTACCGACTAGACTGCATGTCTTTCGATGTGCGTGTCGTGTCGCGCAACACGCTACCTGTACGGCTCGCCGTAGCCGTGCGCCGCGTGCGGAACCACGCGTGCCTCTCAAAACTAGCGGCAATGTTGTGTGGTACGAGCGCTGAAGCGCTGGAGCGGCTGGCCTGCGGCACCTGGCGCCTGGCGCCGGTTTTGAATGACTTTCGCCCGAGTGCCTGTCCGCTCCGGTGTGGAGCCGTACGACGCCCGTCGGCCGTGAGGCCGTTGGACACAGAACGCTGGAACAGGGGCCGCCACACGCCTCACTCCCGCCTATGCGACCGTCTCGAAAGAGACGGCGGAAACTGAGAAAAGATCACCCAGGACGGTGGATCACTCGGCTCGTGGGTCGATGAAGAACGCAGCAAATTGCGCGTCGACATGTGAACTGCAGGACACATGAACATCGACGTTTCGAACGCACATTGCGGTCCATGGATTCCGTTCCCGGGCCACGTCTGGCTGAGGGTCGGCTACGTATACTGAAGCGCGCGGCGTTTGCCCCGCTTCGCAGACCTGGGAGTGTCGCGGCCGCCTGTGGGGCCGGCCGCGTCTCCTCAAACGTGCGATGCGCGCCCGTCGCCTGGCGGTTCGCATACCGGTACTTTCTCGGTAGCGTGCACAGCCGGCTGGCGGTGTGGCGTGCGACACCTCGTACAACGACCTCAGAGCAGGCGAGACTACCCGCTGAATTTAAGCATATTACTAAGCGGAGGAAAAGAAACTAACAAGGATTCCCCCAGTAGCGGCGAGCGAACAGGGAAGAGTCCAGCACCGAACCCCGCAGGCTGCCGCCTGTCGTGGCATGTGGTGTTTGGGAGGGTCCACTACCCCGACGCCTCGCGCCGAGCCCAAGTCCAACTTGAATGAGGCCACGGCCCGTAGAGGGTGCCAGGCCCGTAGCGGCCGGTGCGAGCGTCGGCGGGACCTCTCCTTCGAGTCGGGTTGCTTGAGAGTGCAGCTCCAAGTGGGTGGTAAACTCCATCTGAGACT
>NW_025728536.1:107500-110000 GCF_021461385.2 Schistocerca piceifrons | reverse complement strand
GTCGCCTAAACCTGCTCTGTAATTGTTATACGACTCGTTCAATTAGTGTAGTGTTGCCCACCCGCAACCCTCGCAATATAGTTCGCTACTCGCACTGCCCGCTCCCCTGTGTATCGCTTCATGTTAAACACCTTGCAAGTCTTGCTGACTTTCCACATGCTCCTGCTGTACACTGTAATGTGGATGGCAGCAGGACGTACATGCCGCCCCCCCCCCCCCCCACCCCTCCCCACGTCCCCACGTCCCCACCTTGCCCCCTGCCTTCGCAAGCTGGTTGGTGACAAGTTTGCATGTTCAATGCCCTTCGCATGCGACGTACGCAGGCTACGTTGTGGTGCGGCCTGTGTCAACTGTCCGCTGATGTCGTACGCGTGAACCACAATCTGTACTGCACATTCGTCCTTATGTACTGAATGATACATCGTGGCACATGTGTGACCGTACAACGACTGCGCCCAAAAACGGCGGACCATACAGTGCAAATATTGTGCACGCAGCTACGTGTCGTCTCCCTATGAGAGCTGGATTGCAGTGTGGTACGCCATAGAGACGTGTGGGAGGAACGGACGCCGTGGATGGCGATCAGCATGAGCTGTGTGTTGATGTATTCGGACCTAGTCGTCTCTCCTCAAACACCGTGATAGCATGGTGCACCGCGTTCCATATCTGCGACATGCTACAGAGGCCGGTTGACAGTCGTTCGAGCAATGGACATCGCATACGTACGGGGGCCACCTTCCACGTATTGTCTAGGCGTGCACATTTTGTTGCGTGTATGTGGGCAGACGTAGTGTGGCGTGACACCTGACACAGGCATGCAATAATCGTTGAAGTTGCTAATGGCGATGGACGCCTACGTTTTCTGGTGAAGTTACGCAAATGAAGAAATGGTAACCCGTTGTGGTGCGGTTGTTCTCGCTAGGGGTGAATCGGTGATGGCGACGATAGGTTGAGGTACTAACCGGTTGTTCCAGCGATACCCACCATGCCGATGAAACTGAACGGCATCTGGGTGTGAAGCGATACGCGGTGGTGGCTGGGTGGGACCGTCCCCGGCCGGTGAGGGGGCGCCTCCCGGCGTGCTGGCCGCGCGGTGCGTGGGCGCACGCGCTACAGCCGGCTGGTGGGGGCGGCCAGTGGCAGGCGCGCCGGCCGACGGACGCGGCAGGCGTCGCAGCTGCGCGCCGGCGCACCCTGCGCGCGGCGCCGTGCGGCCAAAGTAGGTCCTCGCGGGCCCGGTGCGAAGCGCGGTGGACATCTTCAGTGTGCTGGTCCGATTGAGGACTGTGTGCGTTGAGGATGCGCCGCCGCCCGGCGCTCGGCGCCGCGACGCCGTCTGCTGCTCGGTCGCCCCAGCGGTTCTCGCTGGTGGTTTGTATCGCAGCTGTGCGGATGTGTTGGCGCGTGCGCTGTGCTGGGAGAGTTCGCTTCGGCACCCAAGTGGGGCTTTTGTCCTTCTGTGGCGCTGGCGTTGGAGCTGCCGGTCACCGTAGGTGGCGCGTGTTGTCTCCCGCCGGCAATGCCACGACAGCACGCTCCCGGGCCTCTGTCGGCAGCGGCAAGCTCAGTTGGGAGCACGGGTGGTCGCACCGAAAGCGTCTACTCGCCTAACTCCGGGCGATTGCGCCTCTCTCGAACCCGACCAAGTACTTGGGACGGCGCTGCGCGCCGCCGGGACCTGAGAGGGTTTCGAGGTGTATTGTGCAGGGGAGCTCAGCCTCCTCCTGTTTGCAGAATGATTGAGCGGACGCTTGCGTGTTCGCGCGGGCCCCCGGGACACACTCCCGGGCGGCCGGCTGCTCAGCTCTAGTTGGCGCAGCTCCCTGGTTGATCCTGCCAGTAGTCATATGCTTGTCTCAAAGATTAAGCCATGCATGTCTCAGTACAAGCCGCATTAAGGTGAAACCGCGAATGGCTCATTAAATCAGTTATGGTTCCTTAGATCGTACCCACGTTACTTGGATAACTGTGGTAATTCTAGAGCTAATACATGCAAACAGAGTCCCGACCAGAGATGGAAGGGACGCTTTTATTAGATCAAAACCAATCGGTCGGCTCGTCCGGTCCGTTTGCCTTGGTGACTCTGAATAACTTTGGGCTGATCGCACGGTCCTCGTACCGGCGACGCATCTTTCAAATGTCTGCCTTATCAACTGTCGATGGTAGGTTCTGCGCCTACCATGGTTGTAACGGGTAACGGGGAATCAGGGTTCGATTCCGGAGAGGGAGCCTGAGAAACGGCTACCACATCCAAGGAAGGCAGCAGGCGCGCAAATTACCCACTCCCGGCACGGGGAGGTAGTGACGAAAAATAACGATACGGGACTCATCCGAGGCCCCGTAATCGGAATGAGTACACTTTAAATCCTTTAACGAGTATCTATTGGAGGGCAAGTCTGGTGCCAGCAGCCGCGGTAATTCCAGCTCCAATAGCGTATATTAAAGTTGTTGCGGTTAAAAAGCTCGTAGTTGGATTTGTGTCCCACGCTGTTGGTTCACC
>NW_025728536.1:97500-100000 GCF_021461385.2 Schistocerca piceifrons | reverse complement strand
CTGGAACCAGATTACCCGTACACACGGCGCTGATTAGTAATCAATGCAGAGCCATCAAACTACAGCAAATATACACAACTGTCCGTATACATGCTGAAAGAGTCTGCCCACAATGGGAACCACACGTCAGCCAGACACTCTGATCACGCACCACTCTCTGCTTCTAACGGGCGCACATACAATATGTAAGCACCAGCATGGAACAACATCCAGTGCATCTTCTCCGCCACATTACACAATCCACACTATCACAACCAGACCAGGAGGTCCATGCGGAAAATACAATATCCCAGCCTTTCGACATCCACCATTGCGCAGACCAGGCACCAACACCCACACATGTCCTATACAACGGTGCACCCAACATCACAATAGTACCTCCTGTCACAGCGCACAAACAATGACATGAGTCAAAGACACAGGTCTCACACAAGCATAGAATTGGAGCGCCGCCTCTAATAAGCCAAAGGTGCATCCTGACGTGACAAATCTGATCATGTCACAAGCATTCACTTACTATAATCACTATCAAGGAACCTGCCGCCCCCGCCCCCCCCCCCCTACACCTTTCCTTACAACAACGTGTAACCTAACCTAACCTAACCTATGTTGTACCTTAACCTAACCTATGTTGTACCTTAACCTAACCTATGTTGTACCTTAACCTAACCTATGTTGTACCTTAACCTAACCTATGTTGTACCTTAACCTAACCTATGTTGTACCTTAACCTAACCTATGTTGTACCTTAACCTAACCTATGTTGTACCTTAACCTAACCTATGTTGTACCTTAACCTAACCTATGTTGTACCTTAACCTAACCTATGTTGTACCTTAACCTAACCCATGTTGTACCTTAACCTAACCCATGTTGTACCTTAACCTAACCCATGTTGTACCTTAACCTAACCCATGTTGTACCTTAACCTAACCCATGTTGTACCTTAACCTAACCCATGTTGTACCTTAACCTAACCCATGTTGTACCTTAACCTAACCCATGTTGTACCTTAACCTAACCCATGTTGTACCTTAACCTAACCCATGTTGTGCCTTAACCTAACCCATGTTGTGCCTTAACCTAACCCATGTTGTGCCTTAACCTAACCCATGTTGTGCCTTAACCTAACCCATGTTGTGCCCTAACCTAACCCATGTTGTGCCCTAACCTAACCCATGTTGTGCCCTAACCTAACCCATGTTGTGCCCTAACCTAACCCATGTTGTCCCCTAACCTAACCCATGTTGTCCCCTAACCTAACCCATGTTGTCCCCTAACCTAACCCATGTTGTGCCCTAACGTAACCCATGTTGTGCCTTAACGTAACCCATGTTGTGCCTTAACGTAACCCATGTTGTGCCTTAACGTAACCCACGTTGTCCGCTAACGTAACCCACGTTGTCCGCTAACGTAACCCACGTTGTCGCCTAAACCTGCTCTGTAATTGTTATACGACTCGTTCAATTAGTGTAGTGTTGCCCACCCGCAACCCTCGCAATATAGTTCGCTACTCGCACTGCCCGCTCCCCTGTGTATCGCTTCATGTTAAACACCTTGCAAGTCTTGCTGACTTTCCACATGCTCCTGCTGTACACTGTAATGTGGATGGCAGCAGGACGTACATGCCGCCCCCCCCCCCCCCCACCCCTCTCCCCACGTCCCCACGTCCCCACCTTGCCCCCTGCCTTCGCAAGCTGGTTGGTGACAAGTTTGCATGTTCAATGCCCTTCGCATGCGACGTACGCAGGCTACGTTGTGGTGCGGCCTGTGTCAACTGTCCGCTGATGTCGTACGCGTGAACCACAATCTGTACTGCACATTCGTCCTTATGTACTGAATGATACATCGTGGCACATGTGTGACCGTACAACGACTGCGCCCAAAAACGGCGGACCATACAGTGCAAATATTGTGCACGCAGCTACGTGTCGTCTCCCTATGAGAGCTGGATTGCAGTGTGGTACGCCATAGAGACGTGTGGGAGGAACGGACGCCGTGGATGGCGATCAGCATGAGCTGTGTGTTGATGTATTCGGACCTAGTCGTCTCTCCTCAAACACCGTGATAGCATGGTGCACCGCGTTCCATATCTGCGACATGCTACAGAGGCCGGTTGACAGTCGTTCGAGCAATGGACATCGCATACGTACGGGGGCCACCTTCCACGTATTGTCTAGGCGTGCACATTTTGTTGCGTGTATGTGGGCAGACGTAGTGTGGCGTGACACCTGACACAGGCATGCAATAATCGTTGAAGTTGCTAATGGCGATGGACGCCTACGTTTTCTGGTGAAGTTACGCAAATGAAGAAATGGTAACCCGTTGTGGTGCGGTTGTTCTCGCTAGGGGTGAATCGGTGATGGCGACGATAGGTTGAGGTACTAACCGGTTGTTCCAGCGATACCCACCATGCCGATGAAACTGAACGGCATCTGGGTGTGAAGCGATACGCGGTGGTGGCTGGGTGGGACCGTCCCCGGCCGGTGAGGGGGCGCCT
>NW_025728536.1:82500-87500 GCF_021461385.2 Schistocerca piceifrons | reverse complement strand
TGCCTTAACCTAACCCATGTTGTGCCTTAACCTAACCCATGTTGTGCCTTAACCTAACCCATGTTGTGCCCTAACCTAACCCATGTTGTGCCCTAACCTAACCCATGTTGTGCCCTAACCTAACCCATGTTGTGCCCTAACCTAACCCATGTTGTCCCCTAACCTAACCCATGTTGTCCCCTAACCTAACCCATGTTGTCCCCTAACCTAACCCATGTTGTGCCCTAACGTAACCCATGTTGTGCCTTAACGTAACCCATGTTGTGCCTTAACGTAACCCATGTTGTGCCTTAACGTAACCCACGTTGTCCGCTAACGTAACCCACGTTGTCCGCTAACGTAACCCACGTTGTCGCCTAAACCTGCTCTGTAATTGTTATACGACTCGTTCAATTAGTGTAGTGTTGCCCACCCGCAACCCTCGCAATATAGTTCGCTACTCGCACTGCCCGCTCCCCTGTGTATCGCTTCATGTTAAACACCTTGCAAGTCTTGCTGACTTTCCACATGCTCCTGCTGTACACTGTAATGTGGATGGCAGCAGGACGTACATGCCGCCCCCCCCCCCCCCACCCCTCCCCACGTCCCCACGTCCCCACCTTGCCCCCTGCCTTCGCAAGCTGGTTGGTGACAAGTTTGCATGTTCAATGCCCTTCGCATGCGACGTACGCAGGCTACGTTGTGGTGCGGCCTGTGTCAACTGTCCGCTGATGTCGTACGCGTGAACCACAATCTGTACTGCACATTCGTCCTTATGTACTGAATGATACATCGTGGCACATGTGTGACCGTACAACGACTGCGCCCAAAAACGGCGGACCATACAGTGCAAATATTGTGCACGCAGCTACGTGTCGTCTCCCTATGAGAGCTGGATTGCAGTGTGGTACGCCATAGAGACGTGTGGGAGGAACGGACGCCGTGGATGGCGATCAGCATGAGCTGTGTGTTGATGTATTCGGACCTAGTCGTCTCTCCTCAAACACCGTGATAGCATGGTGCACCGCGTTCCATATCTGCGACATGCTACAGAGGCCGGTTGACAGTCGTTCGAGCAATGGACATCGCATACGTACGGGGGCCACCTTCCACGTATTGTCTAGGCGTGCACATTTTGTTGCGTGTATGTGGGCAGACGTAGTGTGGCGTGACACCTGACACAGGCATGCAATAATCGTTGAAGTTGCTAATGGCGATGGACGCCTACGTTTTCTGGTGAAGTTACGCAAATGAAGAAATGGTAACCCGTTGTGGTGCGGTTGTTCTCGCTAGGGGTGAATCGGTGATGGCGACGATAGGTTGAGGTACTAACCGGTTGTTCCAGCGATACCCACCATGCCGATGAAACTGAACGGCATCTGGGTGTGAAGCGATACGCGGTGGTGGCTGGGTGGGACCGTCCCCGGCCGGTGAGGGGGCGCCTCCCGGCGTGCTGGCCGCGCGGTGCGTGGGCGCACGCGCTACAGCCGGCTGGTGGGGGCGGCCAGTGGCAGGCGCGCCGGCCGACGGACGCGGCAGGCGTCGCAGCTGCGCGCCGGCGCACCCTGCGCGCGGCGCCGTGCGGCCAAAGTAGGTCCTCGCGGGCCCGGTGCGAAGCGCGGTGGACATCTTCAGTGTGCTGGTCCGATTGAGGACTGTGTGCGTTGAGGATGCGCCGCCGCCCGGCGCTCGGCGCCGCGACGCCGTCTGCTGCTCGGTCGCCCCAGCGGTTCTCGCTGGTGGTTTGTATCGCAGCTGTGCGGATGTGTTGGCGCGTGCGCTGTGCTGGGAGAGTTCGCTTCGGCACCCAAGTGGGGCTTTTGTCCTTCTGTGGCGCTGGCGTTGGAGCTGCCGGTCACCGTAGGTGGCGCGTGTTGTCTCCCGCCGGCAATGCCACGACAGCACGCTCCCGGGCCTCTGTCGGCAGCGGCAAGCTCAGTTGGGAGCACGGGTGGTCGCACCGAAAGCGTCTACTCGCCTAACTCCGGGCGATTGCGCCTCTCTCGAACCCGACCAAGTACTTGGGACGGCGCTGCGCGCCGCCGGGACCTGAGAGGGTTTCGAGGTGTATTGTGCAGGGGAGCTCAGCCTCCTCCTGTTTGCAGAATGATTGAGCGGACGCTTGCGTGTTCGCGCGGGCCCCCGGGACACACTCCCGGGCGGCCGGCTGCTCAGCTCTAGTTGGCGCAGCTCCCTGGTTGATCCTGCCAGTAGTCATATGCTTGTCTCAAAGATTAAGCCATGCATGTCTCAGTACAAGCCGCATTAAGGTGAAACCGCGAATGGCTCATTAAATCAGTTATGGTTCCTTAGATCGTACCCACGTTACTTGGATAACTGTGGTAATTCTAGAGCTAATACATGCAAACAGAGTCCCGACCAGAGATGGAAGGGACGCTTTTATTAGATCAAAACCAATCGGTCGGCTCGTCCGGTCCGTTTGCCTTGGTGACTCTGAATAACTTTGGGCTGATCGCACGGTCCTCGTACCGGCGACGCATCTTTCAAATGTCTGCCTTATCAACTGTCGATGGTAGGTTCTGCGCCTACCATGGTTGTAACGGGTAACGGGGAATCAGGGTTCGATTCCGGAGAGGGAGCCTGAGAAACGGCTACCACATCCAAGGAAGGCAGCAGGCGCGCAAATTACCCACTCCCGGCACGGGGAGGTAGTGACGAAAAATAACGATACGGGACTCATCCGAGGCCCCGTAATCGGAATGAGTACACTTTAAATCCTTTAACGAGTATCTATTGGAGGGCAAGTCTGGTGCCAGCAGCCGCGGTAATTCCAGCTCCAATAGCGTATATTAAAGTTGTTGCGGTTAAAAAGCTCGTAGTTGGATTTGTGTCCCACGCTGTTGGTTCACCGCCCGTCGGTGTTTAACTGGCATGTATCGTGGGACGTCCTGCCGGTGGGGCGAGCCGAAGGCGTGCGACCGCCTCGTGCGTGCTCGTGCGTCCCGAGGCGGACCCCGTTGAAATCCTACCAGGGTGCTCTTTATTGAGTGTCTCGGTGGGCCGGCACGTTTACTTTGAACAAATTAGAGTGCTTAAAGCAGGCAAGCCCGCCTGAATACTGTGTGCATGGAATAATGGAATAGGACCTCGGTTCTATTTTGTTGGTTTTCGGAACCCGAGGTAATGATTAATAGGGACAGGCGGGGGCATTCGTATTGCGACGTTAGAGGTGAAATTCTTGGATCGTCGCAAGACGAACAGAAGCGAAAGCATTTGCCAAGTATGTTTTCATTAATCAAGAACGAAAGTTAGAGGTTCGAAGGCGATCAGATACCGCCCTAGTTCTAACCATAAACGATGCCAGCCAGCGATCCGCCGCAGTTCCTCCGATGACTCGGCGGGCAGCCTCCGGGAAACCAAAGCTTTTGGGTTCCGGGGGAAGTATGGTTGCAAAGCTGAAACTTAAAGGAATTGACGGAAGGGCACCACCAGGAGTGGAGCCTGCGGCTTAATTTGACTCAACACGGGAAACCTCACCAGGCCCGGACACCGGAAGGATTGACAGATTGATAGCTCTTTCTTGATTCGGTGGGTGGTGGTGCATGGCCGTTCTTAGTTGGTGGAGCGATTTGTCTGGTTAATTCCGATAACGAACGAGACTCTAGCCTGCTAACTAGTCGCGTGACATCCTTCGTGCTGTCAGCGATTACTTTTCTTCTTAGAGGGACAGGCGGCTTCTAGCCGCACGAGATTGAGCAATAACAGGTCTGTGATGCCCTTAGATGTTCTGGGCCGCACGCGCGCTACACTGAAGGAATCAGCGTGTCTTCCTAGGCCGAAAGGTCGGGGTAACCCGCTGAACCTCCTTCGTGCTAGGGATTGGGGCTTGCAATTGTTCCCCATGAACGAGGAATTCCCAGTAAGCGCGAGTCATAAGCTCGCGTTGATTACGTCCCTGCCCTTTGTACACACCGCCCGTCGCTACTACCGATTGAATGATTTAGTGAGGTCTTCGGACTGGTACGCGGCATTGACTCTGTCGTTGCCGATGCTACCGGAAAGATGACCAAACTTGATCATTTAGAGGAAGTAAAAGTCGTAACAAGGTTTCTCCGTAGGTGAACCTGCGGAAGGATCATTACCGACTAGACTGCATGTCTTTCGATGTGCGTGTCGTGTCGCGCAACACGCTACCTGTACGGCTCGCCGTAGCCGTGCGCCGCGTGCGGAACCACGCGTGCCTCTCAAAACTAGCGGCAATGTTGTGTGGTACGAGCGCTGAAGCGCTGGAGCGGCTGGCCTGCGGCACCTGGCGCCTGGCGCCGGTTTTGAATGACTTTCGCCCGAGTGCCTGTCCGCTCCGGTGTGGAGCCGTACGACGCCCGTCGGCCGTGAGGCCGTTGGACACAGAACGCTGGAACAGGGGCCGCCACACGCCTCACTCCCGCCTATGCGACCGTCTCGAAAGAGACGGCGGAAACTGAGAAAAGATCACCCAGGACGGTGGATCACTCGGCTCGTGGGTCGATGAAGAACGCAGCAAATTGCGCGTCGACATGTGAACTGCAGGACACATGAACATCGACGTTTCGAACGCACATTGCGGTCCATGGATTCCGTTCCCGGGCCACGTCTGGCTGAGGGTCGGCTACGTATACTGAAGCGCGCGGCGTTTGCCCCGCTTCGCAGACCTGGGAGTGTCGCGGCCGCCTGTGGGGCCGGCCGCGTCTCCTCAAACGTGCGATGCGCGCCCGTCGCCTGGCGGTTCGCATACCGGTACTTTCTCGGTAGCGTGCACAGCCGGCTGGCGGTGTGGCGTGCGACACCTCGTACAACGACCTCAGAGCAGGCGAGACTACCCGCTGAATTTAAGCATATTACTAAGCGGAGGAAAAGAAACTAACAAGGATTCCCCCAGTAGCGGCGAGCGAACAGGGAAGAGTCCAGCACCGAACCCCGCAGGCTGCCGCCTGTCGTGGCATGTGGTGTTTGGGAGGGTCCACTACCCCGACGCCTCGCGCCGAGCCCAAGTCCAACTTGAATGAGGCCACGGCCCGTAG
>NW_025728536.1:72500-77500 GCF_021461385.2 Schistocerca piceifrons | reverse complement strand
CAAACTCGCACCTCCAGCGGATGAACGGCGGAAGTTTCCCGCACTCGTAAAGTGCAATCCACCCCTATAACTTGCGTTTCATGAAGAGTTATTTCCAATATGCGACATTCCCGCTGTCCCTATACATGAGCCGCGACCTGTACCACTTACGAGCGAGAGACGCGATCGCGTTGCTCACTGTACGGCGTCCGATACCGAGCCATCAGCATGTCGGTCCCCATGCGCGTTGCACTCGCACTCGCAGTCGCAAAAACGTGGGGCAAATATATTACGCGGAAGAGCTATAACAGACCGAGCCCCACTGCATGGGGAGAGTCTTTGTCACTAATGTACACAGATGGAACATTTTGGACTGGAACCAGATTACCCGTACACACGGCGCTGATTAGTAATCAATGCAGAGCCATCAAACTACAGCAAATATACACAACTGTCCGTATACATGCTGAAAGAGTCTGCCCACAATGGGAACCACACGTCAGCCAGACACTCTGATCACGCACCACTCTCTGCTTCTAACGGGCGCACATACAATATGTAAGCACCAGCATGGAACAACATCCAGTGCATCTTCTCCGCCACATTACACAATCCACACTATCACAACCAGACCAGGAGGTCCATGCGGAAAATACAATATCCCAGCCTTTCGACATCCACCATTGCGCAGACCAGGCACCAACACCCACACATGTCCTATACAACGGTGCACCCAACATCACAATAGTACCTCCTGTCACAGCGCACAAACAATGACATGAGTCAAAGACACAGGTCTCACACAAGCATAGAATTGGAGCGCCGCCTCTAATAAGCCAAAGGTGCATCCTGACGTGACAAATCTGATCATGTCACAAGCATTCACTTACTATAATCACTATCAAGGAACCTGCCGCCCCCGCCCCCCCCCCCTACACCTTTCCTTACAACAACGTGTAACCTAACCTAACCTAACCTATGTTGTACCTTAACCTAACCTATGTTGTACCTTAACCTAACCTATGTTGTACCTTAACCTAACCTATGTTGTACCTTAACCTAACCTATGTTGTACCTTAACCTAACCTATGTTGTACCTTAACCTAACCTATGTTGTACCTTAACCTAACCTATGTTGTACCTTAACCTAACCTATGTTGTACCTTAACCTAACCTATGTTGTACCTTAACCTAACCTATGTTGTACCTTAACCTAACCCATGTTGTACCTTAACCTAACCCATGTTGTACCTTAACCTAACCCATGTTGTACCTTAACCTAACCCATGTTGTACCTTAACCTAACCCATGTTGTACCTTAACCTAACCCATGTTGTACCTTAACCTAACCCATGTTGTACCTTAACCTAACCCATGTTGTACCTTAACCTAACCCATGTTGTACCTTAACCTAACCCATGTTGTGCCTTAACCTAACCCATGTTGTGCCTTAACCTAACCCATGTTGTGCCTTAACCTAACCCATGTTGTGCCTTAACCTAACCCATGTTGTGCCCTAACCTAACCCATGTTGTGCCCTAACCTAACCCATGTTGTGCCCTAACCTAACCCATGTTGTGCCCTAACCTAACCCATGTTGTCCCCTAACCTAACCCATGTTGTCCCCTAACCTAACCCATGTTGTCCCCTAACCTAACCCATGTTGTGCCCTAACGTAACCCATGTTGTGCCTTAACGTAACCCATGTTGTGCCTTAACGTAACCCATGTTGTGCCTTAACGTAACCCACGTTGTCCGCTAACGTAACCCACGTTGTCCGCTAACGTAACCCACGTTGTCGCCTAAACCTGCTCTGTAATTGTTATACGACTCGTTCAATTAGTGTAGTGTTGCCCACCCGCAACCCTCGCAATATAGTTCGCTACTCGCACTGCCCGCTCCCCTGTGTATCGCTTCATGTTAAACACCTTGCAAGTCTTGCTGACTTTCCACATGCTCCTGCTGTACACTGTAATGTGGATGGCAGCAGGACGTACATGCCGCCCCCCCCCCCCCCACCCCTCCCCACGTCCCCACGTCCCCACCTTGCCCCCTGCCTTCGCAAGCTGGTTGGTGACAAGTTTGCATGTTCAATGCCCTTCGCATGCGACGTACGCAGGCTACGTTGTGGTGCGGCCTGTGTCAACTGTCCGCTGATGTCGTACGCGTGAACCACAATCTGTACTGCACATTCGTCCTTATGTACTGAATGATACATCGTGGCACATGTGTGACCGTACAACGACTGCGCCCAAAAACGGCGGACCATACAGTGCAAATATTGTGCACGCAGCTACGTGTCGTCTCCCTATGAGAGCTGGATTGCAGTGTGGTACGCCATAGAGACGTGTGGGAGGAACGGACGCCGTGGATGGCGATCAGCATGAGCTGTGTGTTGATGTATTCGGACCTAGTCGTCTCTCCTCAAACACCGTGATAGCATGGTGCACCGCGTTCCATATCTGCGACATGCTACAGAGGCCGGTTGACAGTCGTTCGAGCAATGGACATCGCATACGTACGGGGGCCACCTTCCACGTATTGTCTAGGCGTGCACATTTTGTTGCGTGTATGTGGGCAGACGTAGTGTGGCGTGACACCTGACACAGGCATGCAATAATCGTTGAAGTTGCTAATGGCGATGGACGCCTACGTTTTCTGGTGAAGTTACGCAAATGAAGAAATGGTAACCCGTTGTGGTGCGGTTGTTCTCGCTAGGGGTGAATCGGTGATGGCGACGATAGGTTGAGGTACTAACCGGTTGTTCCAGCGATACCCACCATGCCGATGAAACTGAACGGCATCTGGGTGTGAAGCGATACGCGGTGGTGGCTGGGTGGGACCGTCCCCGGCCGGTGAGGGGGCGCCTCCCGGCGTGCTGGCCGCGCGGTGCGTGGGCGCACGCGCTACAGCCGGCTGGTGGGGGCGGCCAGTGGCAGGCGCGCCGGCCGACGGACGCGGCAGGCGTCGCAGCTGCGCGCCGGCGCACCCTGCGCGCGGCGCCGTGCGGCCAAAGTAGGTCCTCGCGGGCCCGGTGCGAAGCGCGGTGGACATCTTCAGTGTGCTGGTCCGATTGAGGACTGTGTGCGTTGAGGATGCGCCGCCGCCCGGCGCTCGGCGCCGCGACGCCGTCTGCTGCTCGGTCGCCCCAGCGGTTCTCGCTGGTGGTTTGTATCGCAGCTGTGCGGATGTGTTGGCGCGTGCGCTGTGCTGGGAGAGTTCGCTTCGGCACCCAAGTGGGGCTTTTGTCCTTCTGTGGCGCTGGCGTTGGAGCTGCCGGTCACCGTAGGTGGCGCGTGTTGTCTCCCGCCGGCAATGCCACGACAGCACGCTCCCGGGCCTCTGTCGGCAGCGGCAAGCTCAGTTGGGAGCACGGGTGGTCGCACCGAAAGCGTCTACTCGCCTAACTCCGGGCGATTGCGCCTCTCTCGAACCCGACCAAGTACTTGGGACGGCGCTGCGCGCCGCCGGGACCTGAGAGGGTTTCGAGGTGTATTGTGCAGGGGAGCTCAGCCTCCTCCTGTTTGCAGAATGATTGAGCGGACGCTTGCGTGTTCGCGCGGGCCCCCGGGACACACTCCCGGGCGGCCGGCTGCTCAGCTCTAGTTGGCGCAGCTCCCTGGTTGATCCTGCCAGTAGTCATATGCTTGTCTCAAAGATTAAGCCATGCATGTCTCAGTACAAGCCGCATTAAGGTGAAACCGCGAATGGCTCATTAAATCAGTTATGGTTCCTTAGATCGTACCCACGTTACTTGGATAACTGTGGTAATTCTAGAGCTAATACATGCAAACAGAGTCCCGACCAGAGATGGAAGGGACGCTTTTATTAGATCAAAACCAATCGGTCGGCTCGTCCGGTCCGTTTGCCTTGGTGACTCTGAATAACTTTGGGCTGATCGCACGGTCCTCGTACCGGCGACGCATCTTTCAAATGTCTGCCTTATCAACTGTCGATGGTAGGTTCTGCGCCTACCATGGTTGTAACGGGTAACGGGGAATCAGGGTTCGATTCCGGAGAGGGAGCCTGAGAAACGGCTACCACATCCAAGGAAGGCAGCAGGCGCGCAAATTACCCACTCCCGGCACGGGGAGGTAGTGACGAAAAATAACGATACGGGACTCATCCGAGGCCCCGTAATCGGAATGAGTACACTTTAAATCCTTTAACGAGTATCTATTGGAGGGCAAGTCTGGTGCCAGCAGCCGCGGTAATTCCAGCTCCAATAGCGTATATTAAAGTTGTTGCGGTTAAAAAGCTCGTAGTTGGATTTGTGTCCCACGCTGTTGGTTCACCGCCCGTCGGTGTTTAACTGGCATGTATCGTGGGACGTCCTGCCGGTGGGGCGAGCCGAAGGCGTGCGACCGCCTCGTGCGTGCTCGTGCGTCCCGAGGCGGACCCCGTTGAAATCCTACCAGGGTGCTCTTTATTGAGTGTCTCGGTGGGCCGGCACGTTTACTTTGAACAAATTAGAGTGCTTAAAGCAGGCAAGCCCGCCTGAATACTGTGTGCATGGAATAATGGAATAGGACCTCGGTTCTATTTTGTTGGTTTTCGGAACCCGAGGTAATGATTAATAGGGACAGGCGGGGGCATTCGTATTGCGACGTTAGAGGTGAAATTCTTGGATCGTCGCAAGACGAACAGAAGCGAAAGCATTTGCCAAGTATGTTTTCATTAATCAAGAACGAAAGTTAGAGGTTCGAAGGCGATCAGATACCGCCCTAGTTCTAACCATAAACGATGCCAGCCAGCGATCCGCCGCAGTTCCTCCGATGACTCGGCGGGCAGCCTCCGGGAAACCAAAGCTTTTGGGTTCCGGGGGAAGTATGGTTGCAAAGCTGAAACTTAAAGGAATTGACGGAAGGGCACCACCAGGAGTGGAGCCTGCGGCTTAATTTGACTCAACACGGGAAACCTCACCAGGCCCGGACACCGGAAGGATTGACAGATTGATAGCTCTTTCTTGATTCGGTGGGTGGTGGTGCATGGCCGTTCTTAGTTGGTGGAGCGATTTGTCT
>NW_025728536.1:60000-65000 GCF_021461385.2 Schistocerca piceifrons | reverse complement strand
CCTTAACCTAACCTATGTTGTACCTTAACCTAACCTATGTTGTACCTTAACCTAACCTATGTTGTACCTTAACCTAACCTATGTTGTACCTTAACCTAACCTATGTTGTACCTTAACCTAACCCATGTTGTACCTTAACCTAACCCATGTTGTACCTTAACCTAACCCATGTTGTACCTTAACCTAACCCATGTTGTACCTTAACCTAACCCATGTTGTACCTTAACCTAACCCATGTTGTACCTTAACCTAACCCATGTTGTACCTTAACCTAACCCATGTTGTACCTTAACCTAACCCATGTTGTACCTTAACCTAACCCATGTTGTGCCTTAACCTAACCCATGTTGTGCCTTAACCTAACCCATGTTGTGCCTTAACCTAACCCATGTTGTGCCTTAACCTAACCCATGTTGTGCCCTAACCTAACCCATGTTGTGCCCTAACCTAACCCATGTTGTGCCCTAACCTAACCCATGTTGTGCCCTAACCTAACCCATGTTGTCCCCTAACCTAACCCATGTTGTCCCCTAACCTAACCCATGTTGTCCCCTAACCTAACCCATGTTGTGCCCTAACGTAACCCATGTTGTGCCTTAACGTAACCCATGTTGTGCCTTAACGTAACCCATGTTGTGCCTTAACGTAACCCACGTTGTCCGCTAACGTAACCCACGTTGTCCGCTAACGTAACCCACGTTGTCGCCTAAACCTGCTCTGTAATTGTTATACGACTCGTTCAATTAGTGTAGTGTTGCCCACCCGCAACCCTCGCAATATAGTTCGCTACTCGCACTGCCCGCTCCCCTGTGTATCGCTTCATGTTAAACACCTTGCAAGTCTTGCTGACTTTCCACATGCTCCTGCTGTACACTGTAATGTGGATGGCAGCAGGACGTACATGCCGCCCCCCCCCCCCCCACCCCTCCCCACGTCCCCACGTCCCCACCTTGCCCCCTGCCTTCGCAAGCTGGTTGGTGACAAGTTTGCATGTTCAATGCCCTTCGCATGCGACGTACGCAGGCTACGTTGTGGTGCGGCCTGTGTCAACTGTCCGCTGATGTCGTACGCGTGAACCACAATCTGTACTGCACATTCGTCCTTATGTACTGAATGATACATCGTGGCACATGTGTGACCGTACAACGACTGCGCCCAAAAACGGCGGACCATACAGTGCAAATATTGTGCACGCAGCTACGTGTCGTCTCCCTATGAGAGCTGGATTGCAGTGTGGTACGCCATAGAGACGTGTGGGAGGAACGGACGCCGTGGATGGCGATCAGCATGAGCTGTGTGTTGATGTATTCGGACCTAGTCGTCTCTCCTCAAACACCGTGATAGCATGGTGCACCGCGTTCCATATCTGCGACATGCTACAGAGGCCGGTTGACAGTCGTTCGAGCAATGGACATCGCATACGTACGGGGGCCACCTTCCACGTATTGTCTAGGCGTGCACATTTTGTTGCGTGTATGTGGGCAGACGTAGTGTGGCGTGACACCTGACACAGGCATGCAATAATCGTTGAAGTTGCTAATGGCGATGGACGCCTACGTTTTCTGGTGAAGTTACGCAAATGAAGAAATGGTAACCCGTTGTGGTGCGGTTGTTCTCGCTAGGGGTGAATCGGTGATGGCGACGATAGGTTGAGGTACTAACCGGTTGTTCCAGCGATACCCACCATGCCGATGAAACTGAACGGCATCTGGGTGTGAAGCGATACGCGGTGGTGGCTGGGTGGGACCGTCCCCGGCCGGTGAGGGGGCGCCTCCCGGCGTGCTGGCCGCGCGGTGCGTGGGCGCACGCGCTACAGCCGGCTGGTGGGGGCGGCCAGTGGCAGGCGCGCCGGCCGACGGACGCGGCAGGCGTCGCAGCTGCGCGCCGGCGCACCCTGCGCGCGGCGCCGTGCGGCCAAAGTAGGTCCTCGCGGGCCCGGTGCGAAGCGCGGTGGACATCTTCAGTGTGCTGGTCCGATTGAGGACGCGGTGGACATCTTCAGTGTGCTGGTCCGATTGAGGACTGTGTGCGTTGAGGATGCGCCGCCGCCCGGCGCTCGGCGCCGCGACGCCGTCTGCTGCTCGGTCGCCCCAGCGGTTCTCGCTGGTGGTTTGTATCGCAGCTGTGCGGATGTGTTGGCGCGTGCGCTGTGCTGGGAGAGTTCGCTTCGGCACCCAAGTGGGGCTTTTGTCCTTCTGTGGCGCTGGCGTTGGAGCTGCCGGTCACCGTAGGTGGCGCGTGTTGTCCTCCCGCCGGCAATGCCACGACAGCACGCTCCCGGGCCTCTGTCGGCAGCGGCAAGCTCAGTTGGGAGCACGGGTGGTCGCACCGAAAGCGTCTACTCGCCTAACTCCGGGCGATTGCGCCTCTCTCGAACCCGACCAAGTACTTGGGACGGCGCTGCGCGCCGCCGGGACCTGAGAGGGTTTCGAGGGTGTATTGTGCAGGGGAGCTCAGCCTCGCTCCTGTTTGCAGAATGATTGAGCGGACGCTTGCGTGTTCGCGCGGGCCCCCGGGACACACTCCCGGGGCGGCCGGCTGCTCAGCTCTAGTTGGCGCAGCTCCCTGGTTGATCCTGCCAGTAGTCATATGCTTGTCTCAAAGATTAAGCCATGCATGTCTCAGTACAAGCCGCATTAAGGTGAAACCGCGAATGGCTCATTAAATCAGTTATGGTTCCTTAGATCGTACCCACGTTACTTGGATAACTGTGGTAATTCTAGAGCTAATACATGCAAACAGAGTCCCGACCAGAGATGGAAGGGACGCTTTTATTAGATCAAAACCAATCGGTCGGCTCGTCCGGTCCGTTTGCCTTGGTGACTCTGAATAACTTTGGCTGATCGCACGGTCCTCGTACCGGCGACGCATCTTTCAAATGTCGTGCCTTATCAACTGTCGATGGTAGGTTCTGCGCCTACCATGGTTGTAACGGGTAACGGGGAATCAGGGTTCGATTCCGGAGAGGGAGCCTGAGAAACGGCTACCACATCCAAGGAAGGCAGCAGGCGCGCCAAATTACCCACCACTCCCGGCACGGGGAGGTAGTGACGAAAAATAACGATACGGGACTCATCCGAGGCCCCGTAATCGGAATGAGTACACTTTAAATCCTTTAACGAGCTATCTATTGCGAGGGCAAGTCTGGTGCCAGCAGCCGCGGTAATTCCAGCTCCAATAGCGTATATTAAAGTTGTTGCGGTTAAAAAGCTCGTAGTTGGATTTGTGTCCCACGCTGTTGGTTCACCGCCCGTCGGTGTTTAAACTGGCATGTATCGTGGGACGTCCTGCCGGTGGGGCGAGCCGAAGGCGTGCGACCGCCTCGTGCGTGCTCGTGCGTCCCGAGGCGGACCCCGTTGAAATCCTACCAGGGTGCTCTTTATTGAGTGTCTCGGTGGGCCGGCACGTTTACTTTGAACAAATTAGAGTGCTTAAAGCAGGCAAGCCCGCCTGAATACTGTGTGCATGGAATAATTGGAATAGGACCTCGGTTCTATTTTGTTGGTTTTCGGAACCCGAGGTAATGATTAATAGGGACAGGCGGGGGCATTCGTATTGCGACGGTTAGAGGTGAAATTCTTGATCGTCGCAAGACGAACAAGAAGCGAAAGCATTTGCCCAAGTATGTTTTCATTAATCAAGAACGAAAGTTAGAGGTTCGAAGGCGATCAGATACCGCCCTAGTTCTAACCATAAACGATGCAGCCAGCGATCCGCCGCAGTTCCTCGATGACTCGGCGGGCAGCCTCCGGGAAACCAAAGCTTTTGGGTTCCGGGGGAAGTATGGTTGCAAAGCTGAAACTTAAAGGAATTGACGGAAGGGCACCACCAGGAGTGGAGCCTGCGGCTTAATTTGACTCAACACGGGAAAACCTCACCAGGCCCGGACACCGGAAGGAGTTGACAGATTGATAGCTCTTTCTTGATTCGGTGGGTGGTGGTGCATGGCCGTTCTTAGTTGGTGGAGCGATTTGTCTGGTTAATTCCGATAACGAACGAGACTCTAGCCTGCTAACTAGTCGCGTGACATCCTTCGTGCTGTCAGCGATTACTTTTCTTCTAGAGGGACAGGCGGCTTCTAGCCGCACGAGATTGAGCAATAACAGGTCTGTGATGCCCTTAGATGTTCTGGGCCGCACGCGCGCTAACACTGAAGGAATCAGCGTGTCTTCCTAGGCCGAAAGGTCGGGGTAACCCGCTGAACCTCCTTCGTGCTAGGGATTGGGGCTTGCAATTGTTCCCATGAACGAGGAATTCCCAGTAAGCGCGAGTCATAAGCTCGCGTTGATTACGTCCCTGGCCCTTTGTACACACCCGCCCGTCGCTACTACCGATTGAATGATTTAGTGAGGTCTTCGGACTGGTACGCGGCATTGACTCTGTCGTTGCCGATGCTACCGGAAAGATGACCAAACTTGATCATTTAGAGGAAGTAAAAGTCGTAACAAGGTTTCCGTAGGTGAACCTGCGGAAGGATCATTACCGACTAGACTGCATGTCTTTCGATGTGCGTGTCGTGTCGCGCAACACGCTACCTGTACGGCTCGGCCGTAGCCGTGCGCGCGCGTGCGGAACCACGCGTGCCTCTCAAAACTAGCGGCAATGTTGTGTGGTACGAGCGCTGAAGCGCTGGAGCGGCTGGCCTGCGGCACCTGGCGCCTGGCGCCGGTTTTGAATGACTTTCGCCCGAGTGCCTGTCCGCTCCGGTGTGGAGCCGTACGACGCCCGTCGGCCGTGAGGCCGTTGGACACAGAACGCTGGAACAGGGGCCGCCACACACGCCTCACTCCCGCCTATGCGACCGTCTCGAAAGAGACGGCGGAAACTGAGAAAAGATCACCCCAGGGGACGGTGGATCACTCGGCTCGTGGGTCGATGAAGAACTGCAGCAAATTGCGCGTCGACATGTGAACTGCAGGAACACATGAACATCGACGTTTCGAACGCACATTGCGGTCCATGGATTCCGTTCCCGGGCCACGTCTGGCTGAGGGTCGGCT
>NW_025728536.1:50000-55000 GCF_021461385.2 Schistocerca piceifrons | reverse complement strand
ATAAGTCTGTAGGGGCGGGGGGGGCGAGGTATTAGGACATAGATAGATAGATAGTGGTGACGTGGGTGTCGACAGTAGACATAGCACACTGCCACCTACAGGGATCCGACGGAACTACGCCACCCATGCCGGCAAAACAGTATTGCCATCTATGAAAATAGGGCGACACCACATGCAATACCGCCATCTATGCGCATCTGACAACACTACGTCCGCACCACAAAACATACCGCCATCTGTAGGTCTCCCGCAACATGACCTCCTCCAACGACGATACCGCCATCTATGCGACGCCAAGCCGATTAAGACAGCGATGGCGCCACAGTGCCCGCCTTTCGGACGCCACCCACAAAGCCTGCAGCCTCTGTCGACCATAGCACCCAATCTCCAGTGGCTCTGCCGCACGAAGCCGTGGACCGGCAATGACTCCACCCGCACCCGTTCGTGCACCACCCCAACCGCCAAACTCGCACCTCCAGCGGATGAACGGCGGAAGTTTCCCGCACTCGTAAAGTGCAATCCACCCCTATAACTTGCGTTTCATGAAGAGTTATTTTCCAATATGCGACATTCCCGCTGTCCCTATACATGAGCCGCGACCTGTACCACTTACGAGCGAGAGACGCGATCGCGTTGCTCACTGTACGGCGTCCGATACCGAGCCATCAGCATGTCGGTCCCCATGCGCGTTGCACTCGCACTCGCAGTCGCAAACACGTGGGGCAAATATATTACGCGGAAGAGCTATAACAGACCGAGCCCCACTGCATGGGGAGAGTCTTTGTCACTAATGTACACAGATGGAACATTTGGACTGGAACCAGATTACCCGTACACACGGCGCTGATTAGTAATCAATGCAGAGCCATCAAACTACAGCAAATATACACGAACTGTCCGTATACATGCTGAAAGAGTCTGCCCCACTATGGGAACCACACGTCAGCCAGACACTCTGATCACGCACCACTCTCTGCTTCTAACGGGCGCACATACAATATGTAAGCACCAGCATGGAACAACATCCAGTGCATCTTCTCCGCCACATTACACAATCCACACTATCACAACCAGACCAGGAGGTCCATGCGGAAAATACAATATCCCAGCCTTTCGACATCCACCATTGCGCAGACCAGGCACCAACACCCACACATGTCCTATACAACGGTGCACCCAACATCACAATAGTACCTCCTGTCACAGCGCACAAACAATGACATGAGTCAAAGACACAGGTCTCACACAAGCATAGAATTGCGAGCGCCGCCTCTAATAAGCCAAAGGTGCATCCTGACGTGACAAATCTGATCATGTCACAAGCATTCACTTACTATAATCACTATCAAGGAACCTGCCGCCCCCGCCCCCCCCCCCTACACCTTTCCTTACAACAACGTGTAACCTAACCTAACCTAACCTATGTTGTACCTTAACCTAACCTATGTTGTACCTTAACCTAACCTATGTGTGTACCTTAACCTAACCTATGTTGTACCTTAACCTAACCTATGTTGTACCTTAACCTAACCTATGTTGTACCTTAACCTAACCTATGTTGTACCCTTAACCTAACCTATGTTGTACCTTAACCCATGTTGTACCTTAACCTAACCCATGTTGTACCTTAACCTAACCCATGTTGTACCTTAACCTAACCCATGTTGTACCTTAACCTAACCCATGTTGTACCTTAACCTAACCCATGTTGTACCTTAACCTAACCCATGTTGTACCTTAACCTAACCCATGTTGTACCTTAACCTAACCCATGTTGTGCCTTAACCTAACCCATGTTGTGCCTTAACCTAACCCATGTTGTGCCTTAACCTAACCCATGTTGTGCCTTAACCTAACCCATGTTGTGCCCTAACCTAACCCATGTTGTGCCCTAACCTAACCCATGTTGTGCCCTAACCTAACCCATGTTGTGCCCTAACCTAACCCATGTTGTCCCCTAACCTAACCCATGTTGTCCCCTAACCTAACCCATGTTGTCCCCTAACCTAACCCATGTTGTGCCCTAACGTAACCCATGTTGTGCCTTAACGTAACCCATGTTGTGCCTTAACGTAACCCATGTTGTGCCTTAACGTAACCCACGTTGTCCGCTAACGTAACCCACGTTGTCCGCTAACGTAACCCACGTTGTCGCCTAAACCTGCTCTGTAATTGTTATACGACTCGTTCAATTAGTGTAGTGTTGCCCACCCGCAACCCTCGCAATATAGTTCGCTACTCGCACTGCCCGCTCCCCTGTGTATCGCTTCATGTTAAACACCTTGCAAGTCTTGCTGACTTTCCACATGCTCCTGCTGTACACTGTAATGTGGATGGCAGCAGGACGTACATGCCGCCCCCCCCCCCCCCACCCCTCCCCACGTCCCCACGTCCCCACCTTGCCCCCTGCCTTCGCAAGCTGGTTGGTGACAAGTTTGCATGTTCAATGCCCTTCGCATGCGACGTACGCAGGCTACGTTGTGGTGCGGCCTGTGTCAACTGTCCGCTGATGTCGTACGCGTGAACCACAATCTGTACTGCACATTCGTCCTTATGTACTGAATGATACATCGTGGCACATGTGTGACCGTACAACGACTGCGCCCAAAAACGGCGGACCATACAGTGCAAATATTGTGCACGCAGCTACGTGTCGTCTCCCTATGAGAGCTGGATTGCAGTGTGGTACGCCATAGAGACGTGTGGGAGGAACGGACGCCGTGGATGGCGATCAGCATGAGCTGTGTGTTGATGTATTCGGACCTAGTCGTCTCTCCTCAAACACCGTGATAGCATGGTGCACCGCGTTCCATATCTGCGACATGCTACAGAGGCCGGTTGACAGTCGTTCGAGCAATGGACATCGCATACGTACGGGGGCCACCTTCCACGTATTGTCTAGGCGTGCACATTTTGTTGCGTGTATGTGGGCAGACGTAGTGTGGCGTGACACCTGACACAGGCATGCAATAATCGTTGAAGTTGCTAATGGCGATGGACGCCTACGTTTTCTGGTGAAGTTACGCAAATGAAGAAATGGTAACCCGTTGTGGTGCGGTTGTTCTCGCTAGGGGTGAATCGGTGATGGCGACGATAGGTTGAGGTACTAACCGGTTGTTCCAGCGATACCCACCATGCCGATGAAACTGAACGGCATCTGGGTGTGAAGCGATACGCGGTGGTGGCTGGGTGGGACCGTCCCCGGCCGGTGAGGGGGCGCCTCCGGCGTGCTGGCCGCGCGGTGCGTGGGCGCACGCGCTACAGCCGGCTGGTGGGGGCGGCCAGTGGCAGGCGCGCCGGCCGACGGACGCGGCAGGCGTCGCAGCTGCGCGCCGGCGCACCCTGCGCGCGGCGCCGTGCGGCCAAAGTAGGTCCTCGCGGGCCCGGTGCGAAGCGCGGTGGACATCTTCAGTGTGCTGGTCCGATTGAGGACTGTGTGCGTTGAGGATGCGCCGCCGCCCGGCGCTCGGCGCCGCGACGCCGTCTGCTGCTCGGTCGCCCCAGCGGTTCTCGCTGGTGGTTTGTATCGCAGCTGTGCGGATGTGTTGGCGCGTGCGCTGTGCTGGGAGAGTTCGCTTCGGCACCCAAGTGGGGCTTTTGTCCTTCTGTGGCGCTGGCGTTGGAGCTGCCGGTCACCGTAGGTGGCGCGTGTTGTCTCCCGCCGGCAATGCCACGACAGCACGCTCCCGGGCCTCTGTCGGCAGCGGCAAGCTCAGTTGGGAGCACGGGTGGTCGCACCGAAAGCGTCTACTCGCCTAACTCCGGGCGATTGCGCCTCTCTCGAACCCGACCAAGTACTTGGGACGGCGCTGCGCGCCGCCGGGACCTGAGAGGGTTTCGAGGTGTATTGTGCAGGGGAGCTCAGCCTCCTCCTGTTTGCAGAATGATTGAGCGGACGCTTGCGTGTTCGCGCGGGCCCCCGGGACACACTCCCGGGCGGCCGGCTGCTCAGCTCTAGTTGGCGCAGCTCCCTGGTTGATCCTGCCAGTAGTCATATGCTTGTCTCAAAGATTAAGCCATGCATGTCTCAGTACAAGCCGCATTAAGGTGAAACCGCGAATGGCTCATTAAATCAGTTATGGTTCCTTAGATCGTACCCACGTTACTTGGATAACTGTGGTAATTCTAGAGCTAATACATGCAAACAGAGTCCCGACCAGAGATGGAAGGGACGCTTTTATTAGATCAAAACCAATCGGTCGGCTCGTCCGGTCCGTTTGCCTTGGTGACTCTGAATAACTTTGGGCTGATCGCACGGTCCTCGTACCGGCGACGCATCTTTCAAATGTCTGCCTTATCAACTGTCGATGGTAGGTTCTGCGCCTACCATGGTTGTAACGGGTAACGGGGAATCAGGGTTCGATTCCGGAGAGGGAGCCTGAGAAACGGCTACCACATCCAAGGAAGGCAGCAGGCGCGCAAATTACCCACTCCCGGCACGGGGAGGTAGTGACGAAAAATAACGATACGGGACTCATCCGAGGCCCCGTAATCGGAATGAGTACACTTTAAATCCTTTAACGAGTATCTATTGGAGGGCAAGTCTGGTGCCAGCAGCCGCGGTAATTCCAGCTCCAATAGCGTATATTAAAGTTGTTGCGGTTAAAAAGCTCGTAGTTGGATTTGTGTCCCACGCTGTTGGTTCACCGCCCGTCGGTGTTTAACTGGCATGTATCGTGGGACGTCCTGCCGGTGGGGCGAGCCGAAGGCGTGCGACCGCCTCGTGCGTGCTCGTGCGTCCCGAGGCGGACCCCGTTGAAATCCTACCAGGGTGCTCTTTATTGAGTGTCTCGGTGGGCCGGCACGTTTACTTTGAACAAATTAGAGTGCTTAAAGCAGGCAAGCCCGCCTGAATACTGTGTGCATGGAATAATGGAATAGGACCTCGGTTCTATTTTGTTGGTTTTCGGAACCCGAGGTAATGATTAATAGGGACAGGCGGGGGCATTCGTATTGCGACGTTAGAGGTGAAATTCTTGGATCGTCGCAAGACGAACAGA
>NW_025728536.1:40000-42500 GCF_021461385.2 Schistocerca piceifrons | reverse complement strand
CGGTGCACCCAACATCACAATAGTACCTCCTGTCACAGCGCACAAACAATGACATGAGTCAAAGACACAGGTCTCACACAAGCATAGAATTGGAGCGCCGCCTCTAATAAGCCAAAGGTGCATCCTGACGTGACAAATCTGATCATGTCACAAGCATTCACTTACTATAATCACTATCAACGAACCTGCCGCCCCCGCCCCCCCCCCCTACACCTTTCCTTACAACAACGTGTAACCTAACCTAACCTAACCTAACCTATGTTGTACCTTAACCTAACCTATGTTGTACCTTAACCTAACCTATGTTGTACCTTAACCTAACCTATGTTGTACCTTAACCTAACCTATGTTGTACCTTAACCTAACCTATGTTGTACCTTAACCTAACCTATGTTGTACCTTAACCTAACCTATGTTGTACCTTAACCTAACCCATGTTGTACCTTAACCTAACCTATGTTGTACCTTAACCTAACCCATGTTGTACCTTAACCTAACCCATGTTGTACCTTAACCTAACCCATGTTGTACCTTAACCTAACCCATGTTGTACCTTAACCTAACCCATGTTGTACCTTAACCTAACCCATGTTGTACCTTAACCTAACCCATGTTGTACCTTAACCTAACCCACGTTGTGCCTTAACCTAACCCACGTTGTGCCTTAACCTAACCCACGTTGTGCCTTAACCTAACCCACGTTGTGCCTTAACCTAACCCACGTTGTGCCTTAACCTAACCCACGTTGTGCCTTAACCTAACCCACGTTGTGCCTTAACCTAACCCACGTTGTGCCTTAACCTAACCCACGTTGTGCCTTAACCTAACCCACGTTGTGCCTTAACCTAACCCACGTTGTGCCTTAACCTAACCCACGTTGTGCCTTAACCTAACCCACGTTGTGCCTTAACCTAACCCACGTTGTCCCCTAACGTAACCCACGTTGTCCCCTAACGTAACCCATGTTGTCGCCTAAACCTGCTCTGTAATTGTTATACGACTCGTTCAATTAGTGTAGTGTTGCCCACCCGCAACCCTCGCAATATAGTTCGCTACTCGCACTGCCCGCTCCCCTGTGTATCGCTTCATGTTAAACACCTTGCAAGTCTTGCTGACTTTCCACATGCTCCTGCTGTACACTGTAATGTGGATGGCAGCAGGACGTACATGCCGCCCCTCCCCACGTCCCCACCTTGCCCCCCTGCCTTCGCAAGCTGGTTGGTGAGAAGTTTGCATGTTCAATGCCCTTCGCATGCGACGTACTCAGGCTACGTTGTGGTGCGGCCTGTGTCAACCGTCCGCTAATGTCGTACGCGTAAACCACAATCTGTACTGCACATTCGTCCTTATGTACCGAATGATACATCGTGGCACATGTGTGACCGTACAACGACTGCGCCCAAAAACGGCGGACCATACAGTGCAAATATTGTGCACGCAGCTACGTGTCGTCTCCCTATGAGAGCTGGATTGCAGTGTGGTACGCCATAGAGACGTGTGGGAGGAACGGACGCCGTGGATGGCGATCAGCATGAGCTGTCTGTTGATGTATTCGGACCTAGTCGTCTCTCCTCACACACCGTGATGGCATGGTGCACCGCGTTCCATATCTGCGACATGCTACAGAGGCCGGTTGACAGTCGTTCGAGCAATGGACATCGCATACGTACGGGGGCCACCTTCCACGTATTGTCTAGGCGTGCACATTTTGTTGCGTGTATGTGGGCAGACGTAGTGTGGCGTGACACCTGACACAGGCATGCAATAATCGTTGAAGTTGCAAATGGCGATGGACGCCTGCGTTTTCTGGTGAAGTTACGCAAATGAACAAATGGTAACCTGTTGTGGTGCGGTTGTTCTCGCTAGGGGTGAATCGGTGATGGCGACGATAGGTTGAGGTACGAACCGGTTGTTCCAGCGATACCCACCATGCCGACGAAACTGAACGGCATCTGGGTGTGAAGCGATACGCGGCGGTGGCTGGGTGGGACCGTCCCCGGCCGGTGAGGGGGCGCCTCCCGGCGTGCTGGCCGCGCGGTGCGTGGGCGCACGCGCTACAGCCGGCTGGTGGGGGCGGCCAGTGGCAGGCGCGCCGGCCGACGGACGCGGCAGGCGTCGCAGCTGCGCGCCGGCGCACCCTGCGCGCGGCGCCGTGCGGCCAAAGTAGGTCCTCGCGGGCCCGGTGCGAAGCGCGGTGGACATCTTCAGTGTGCTGGTCCGATTGAGGACTGTGTGCGTTGAGGATGCGCCGCCGCCCGGCGCTCGGCGCCGCGACGCCGTCTGCTGCTCGGTCGCCCCAGCGGTTCTCGCTGGTGGTTTGTATCGCAGCTGTGCGGATGTGTTGGCGCGTGCGCTGTGCTGGGAGAGTTCGCTTCGGCACCCAAGTGGGGCTTTTGTCCTTCTGTGGCGCTGGCGTTGGAGCTGCCGGTCACCGTAGGTGGCGCGTGTTGTCTCCCGCCGGCAATGCCACGACAGCACGCTCCCGGGCCTCTGTCGGCAG
>NW_025728536.1:27500-30000 GCF_021461385.2 Schistocerca piceifrons | reverse complement strand
CGTTGTGGTGCGGCCTGTGTCAACCGTCCGCTAATGTCGTACGCGTAAACCACAATCTGTACTGCACATTCGTCCTTATGTACCGAATGATACATCGTGGCACATGTGTGACCGTACAACGACTGCGCCCAAAAACGGCGGACCATACAGTGCAAATATTGTGCACGCAGCTACGTGTCGTCTCCCTATGAGAGCTGGATTGCAGTGTGGTACGCCATAGAGACGTGTGGGAGGAACGGACGCCGTGGATGGCGATCAGCATGAGCTGTCTGTTGATGTATTCGGACCTAGTCGTCTCTCCTCACACACCGTGATGGCATGGTGCACCGCGTTCCATATCTGCGACATGCTACAGAGGCCGGTTGACAGTCGTTCGAGCAATGGACATCGCATACGTACGGGGGCCACCTTCCACGTATTGTCTAGGCGTGCACATTTTGTTGCGTGTATGTGGGCAGACGTAGTGTGGCGTGACACCTGACACAGGCATGCAATAATCGTTGAAGTTGCAAATGGCGATGGACGCCTGCGTTTTCTGGTGAAGTTACGCAAATGAACAAATGGTAACCTGTTGTGGTGCGGTTGTTCTCGCTAGGGGTGAATCGGTGATGGCGACGATAGGTTGAGGTACGAACCGGTTGTTCCAGCGATACCCACCATGCCGACGAAACTGAACGGCATCTGGGTGTGAAGCGATACGCGGCGGTGGCTGGGTGGGACCGTCCCCGGCCGGTGAGGGGGCGCCTCCCGGCGTGCTGGCCGCGCGGTGCGTGGGCGCACGCGCTACAGCCGGCTGGTGGGGGCGGCCAGTGGCAGGCGCGCCGGCCGACGGACGCGGCAGGCGTCGCAGCTGCGCGCCGGCGCACCCTGCGCGCGGCGCCGTGCGGCCAAAGTAGGTCCTCGCGGGCCCGGTGCGAAGCGCGGTGGACATCTTCAGTGTGCTGGTCCGATTGAGGACTGTGTGCGTTGAGGATGCGCCGCCGCCCGGCGCTCGGCGCCGCGACGCCGTCTGCTGCTCGGTCGCCCCAGCGGTTCTCGCTGGTGGTTTGTATCGCAGCTGTGCGGATGTGTTGGCGCGTGCGCTGTGCTGGGAGAGTTCGCTTCGGCACCCAAGTGGGGCTTTTGTCCTTCTGTGGCGCTGGCGTTGGAGCTGCCGGTCACCGTAGGTGGCGCGTGTTGTCTCCCGCCGGCAATGCCACGACAGCACGCTCCCGGGCCTCTGTCGGCAGCGGCAAGCTCAGTTGGGAGCACGGGTGGTCGCACCGAAAGCGTCTACTCGCCTAACTCCGGGCGATTGCGCCTCTCTCGAACCCGACCAAGTACTTGGGACGGCGCTGCGCGCCGCCGGGACCTGAGAGGGTTTCGAGGTGTATTGTGCAGGGGAGCTCAGCCTCCTCCTGTTTGCAGAATGATTGAGCGGACGCTTGCGTGTTCGCGCGGGCCCCCGGGACACACTCCCGGGCGGCCGGCTGCTCAGCTCTAGTTGACGCAGCTCCCTGGTTGATCCTGCCAGTAGTCATATGCTTGTCTCAAAGATTAAGCCATGCATGTCTCAGTACAAGCCGCATTAAGGTGAAACCGCGAATGGCTCATTAAATCAGTTATGGTTCCTTAGATCGTACCCACGTTACTTGGATAACTGTGGTAATTCTAGAGCTAATACATGCAAACAGAGTCCCAACAATTTAGGGTACAATTGCCTAACAACGACACGTACCACTTGCTCAGGCACGAAACCACATTCAATATCCTGAACCACCTAACAAACAAAATATCGAGCAAAGTCCTCACAGAATATCTCGATAACAATCGATAAATGAATTAAACCGGACTTGTCAGGTACGCCCCCCTGTTCCGCCAGAACGTGGACTTGGCCAGCCGCCTCACGGCTGGAATCCGCCAGGTTTTTGGAATAGGTTGGGGGGTAGTACATCACCACGGACTTGACACGCACCGACTATGACACTAGATATAAGATTAGTTATAAGATCAATCTAGGATATTAGAAATAGTATAGAACTGCAGCGAAACCATCAATGGCCCGCCCAGTGCCAGGGGCACTCCCACTGGGATTAGCTCAGTGGGAATGGCCAAATAAGTAGGTTTGTATCTATTCTGGCACGCATGTAACGCTGCAGGTAGTGTAGTCATAACAACAACAATTAACATAAGTATGATAGATTAACCCCCATAGTGGTGATGGAATGTAGGAAGAAAAACCTGTAGTGTTAATATATTAAGTAGCTGCAGATACAAATTAGTAATAACTTAGGACCTACTAATGTATTTAGGTAGTAGGTTATATTGTAACATGATATTGATGAAATAAAGATTTTTTTTTTTTTTTTTTTTTTTTTTTTTTTTTTTTTTTTTTTTTTTTTTTTTTTTTTTTTTTTTTAAAACAGAGTCCCGACCAGAGATGGAAGGGACGCTTTTATTAGATCAAAACCAATCGGTCGGCTCGTCCGGTCCGTTTGCCTTGGTGACTCTGAATAACTTT
>NW_025728536.1:15000-20000 GCF_021461385.2 Schistocerca piceifrons | reverse complement strand
GGACCGGCAATGACTCCACCCGCACCCGTTCGTGCACCACCCCAACCGCCACACGCGCACCTCCAGCGGATGAACGGCGGAAGTTTCCCGCACTCGTAAAGTGCAATCCACCCCTATAACTTGCGTTTCATGAAGAGTTATTTCCAATATGCGACATTCCCGCTGTCCCTATACATGAGCCGCGACCTGTACCACTTACGAGCGAGAGACGCGATCGCGTTGCTCACTGTACGGCGTCCGATACCGAGCCATCAGCATGTCGGTCCCCATGCGCGTTGCACTCGCACTCGCAGTCGCAAAAACGTGGGGCAAATATATTACGCGGAAGAGCTATAACAGACCGAGCCCCACTGCATGGGGGGAGTCTTTGTCACTAATGTACACAGATGGAACATTTTGGACTGGAACCAGATTACCCGTACACACGGCGCTGATTAGTAATCAATGCAGAGCCATCAAACTACAATAAATATACACAACTGTCCGTATACATGCTGAAAGAGTCTGCCCACAATGGGAACCACACGTCAGCCAGACACTCTGATCACGCACCACTCTCTGCTTCTAACAGGCGCACATACAATATGTAAGCACCAGCATGGAACAACATCCAGTGCATCTTCTCCGCCACATTACACAATCCACACTATCACAACCAGACCAGGAGGTCCATGCGGAAAATACAATATCCCAGCCTTTCGACATCCACCATTGCGCAGACCAGGCACCAACACCCACACATGTCCTATACAACGGTGCACCCAACATCACAATAGTACCTCCTGTCACAGCGCACAAACAATGACATGAGTCAAAGACACAGGTCTCACACAAGCATAGAATTGGAGCGCCGCCTCTAATAAGCCAAAGGTGCATCCTGACGTGACAAATCTGATCATGTCACAAGCATTCACTTACTATAATCACTATCAACGAACCTGCCGCCCCCGCCCCCCCCCCCCCCTACACCTTTCCTTACAACAACGTGTAACCTAACCTAACCTAACCTAACCTATGTTGTACCTTAACCTAACCTATGTTGTACCTTAACCTAACCTATGTTGTACCTTAACCTAACCTATGTTGTACCTTAACCTAACCTATGTTGTACCTTAACCTAACCTATGTTGTACCTTAACCTAACCTATGTTGTACCTTAACCTAACCTATGTTGTACCTTAACCTAACCCATGTTGTACCTTAACCTAACCTATGTTGTACCTTAACCTAACCCATGTTGTACCTTAACCTAACCCATGTTGTACCTTAACCTAACCCATGTTGTACCTTAACCTAACCCATGTTGTACCTTAACCTAACCCATGTTGTACCTTAACCTAACCCATGTTGTACCTTAACCTAACCCACGTTGTACCTTAACCTAACCCACGTTGTGCCTTAACCTAACCCACGTTGTGCCTTAACCTAACCCACGTTGTGCCTTAACCTAACCCACGTTGTGCCTTAACCTAACCCACGTTGTGCCTTAACCTAACCCACGTTGTGCCTTAACCTAACCCACGTTGTGCCTTAACCTAACCCACGTTGTGCCTTAACCTAACCCACGTTGTGCCTTAACCTAACCCACGTTGTGCCTTAACCTAACCCACGTTGTGCCTTAACCTAACCCACGTTGTGCCTTAACCTAACCCACGTTGTGCCTTAACCTAACCCACGTTGTCCCCTAACGTAACCCACGTTGTCCCCTAACGTAACCCATGTTGTCGCCTAAACCTGCTCTGTAATTGTTATACGACTCGTTCAATTAGTGTAGTGTTGCCCACCCGCAACCCTCGCAATATAGTTCGCTACTCGCACTGCCCGCTCCCCTGTGTATCGCTTCATGTTAAACACCTTGCAAGTCTTGCTGACTTTCCACATGCTCCTGCTGTACACTGTAATGTGGATGGCAGCAGGACGTACATGCCGCCCCTCCCCACGTCCCCACCTTGCCCCCCTGCCTTCGCAAGCTGGTTGGTGAGAAGTTTGCATGTTCAATGCCCTTCGCATGCGACGTACTCAGGCTACGTTGTGGTGCGGCCTGTGTCAACCGTCCGCTAATGTCGTACGCGTAAACCACAATCTGTACTGCACATTCGTCCTTATGTACCGAATGATACATCGTGGCACATGTGTGACCGTACAACGACTGCGCCCAAAAACGGCGGACCATACAGTGCAAATATTGTGCACGCAGCTACGTGTCGTCTCCCTATGAGAGCTGGATTGCAGTGTGGTACGCCATAGAGACGTGTGGGAGGAACGGACGCCGTGGATGGCGATCAGCATGAGCTGTCTGTTGATGTATTCGGACCTAGTCGTCTCTCCTCACACACCGTGATGGCATGGTGCACCGCGTTCCATATCTGCGACATGCTACAGAGGCCGGTTGACAGTCGTTCGAGCAATGGACATCGCATACGTACGGGGGCCACCTTCCACGTATTGTCTAGGCGTGCACATTTTGTTGCGTGTATGTGGGCAGACGTAGTGTGGCGTGACACCTGACACAGGCATGCAATAATCGTTGAAGTTGCAAATGGCGATGGACGCCTGCGTTTTCTGGTGAAGTTACGCAAATGAACAAATGGTAACCTGTTGTGGTGCGGTTGTTCTCGCTAGGGGTGAATCGGTGATGGCGACGATAGGTTGAGGTACGAACCGGTTGTTCCAGCGATACCCACCATGCCGACGAAACTGAACGGCATCTGGGTGTGAAGCGATACGCGGCGGTGGCTGGGTGGGACCGTCCCCGGCCGGTGAGGGGGCGCCTCCCGGCGTGCTGGCCGCGCGGTGCGTGGGCGCACGCGCTACAGCCGGCTGGTGGGGGCGGCCAGTGGCAGGCGCGCCGGCCGACGGACGCGGCAGGCGTCGCAGCTGCGCGCCGGCGCACCCTGCGCGCGGCGCCGTGCGGCCAAAGTAGGTCCTCGCGGGCCCGGTGCGAAGCGCGGTGGACATCTTCAGTGTGCTGGTCCGATTGAGGACTGTGTGCGTTGAGGATGCGCCGCCGCCCGGCGCTCGGCGCCGCGACGCCGTCTGCTGCTCGGTCGCCCCAGCGGTTCTCGCTGGTGGTTTGTATCGCAGCTGTGCGGATGTGTTGGCGCGTGCGCTGTGCTGGGAGAGTTCGCTTCGGCACCCAAGTGGGGCTTTTGTCCTTCTGTGGCGCTGGCGTTGGAGCTGCCGGTCACCGTAGGTGGCGCGTGTTGTCTCCCGCCGGCAATGCCACGACAGCACGCTCCCGGGCCTCTGTCGGCAGCGGCAAGCTCAGTTGGGAGCACGGGTGGTCGCACCGAAAGCGTCTACTCGCCTAACTCCGGGCGATTGCGCCTCTCTCGAACCCGACCAAGTACTTGGGACGGCGCTGCGCGCCGCCGGGACCTGAGAGGGTTTCGAGGTGTATTGTGCAGGGGAGCTCAGCCTCCTCCTGTTTGCAGAATGATTGAGCGGACGCTTGCGTGTTCGCGCGGGCCCCCGGGACACACTCCCGGGCGGCCGGCTGCTCAGCTCTAGTTGACGCAGCTCCCTGGTTGATCCTGCCAGTAGTCATATGCTTGTCTCAAAGATTAAGCCATGCATGTCTCAGTACAAGCCGCATTAAGGTGAAACCGCGAATGGCTCATTAAATCAGTTATGGTTCCTTAGATCGTACCCACGTTACTTGGATAACTGTGGTAATTCTAGAGCTAATACATGCAAACAGAGTCCCGACCAGAGATGGAAGGGACGCTTTTATTAGATCAAAACCAATCGGTCGGCTCGTCCGGTCCGTTTGCCTTGGTGACTCTGAATAACTTTGGGCTGATCGCACGGTCCTCGTACCGGCGACGCATCTTTCAAATGTCTGCCTTATCAACTGTCGATGGTAGGTTCTGCGCCTACCATGGTTGTAACGGGTAACGGGGAATCAGGGTTCGATTCCGGAGAGGGAGCCTGAGAAACGGCTACCACATCCAAGGAAGGCAGCAGGCGCGCAAATTACCCACTCCCGGCACGGGGAGGTAGTGACGAAAAATAACGATACGGGACTCATCCGAGGCCCCGTAATCGGAATGAGTACACTTTAAATCCTTTAACGAGTATCTATTGGAGGGCAAGTCTGGTGCCAGCAGCCGCGGTAATTCCAGCTCCAATAGCGTATATTAAAGTTGTTGCGGTTAAAAAGCTCGTAGTTGGATTTGTGTCCCACGCTGTTGGTTCACCGCCCGTCGGTGTTTAACTGGCATGTATCGTGGGACGTCCTGCCGGTGGGGCGAGCCGAAGGCGTGCGACCGCCTCGTGCGTGCTCGTGCGTCCCGAGGCGGACCCCGTTGAAATCCTACCAGGGTGCTCTTTATTGAGTGTCTCGGTGGGCCGGCACGTTTACTTTGAACAAATTAGAGTGCTTAAAGCAGGCAAGCCCGCCTGAATACTGTGTGCATGGAATAATGGAATAGGACCTCGGTTCTATTTTGTTGGTTTTCGGAACCCGAGGTAATGATTAATAGGGACAGGCGGGGGCATTCGTATTGCGACGTTAGAGGTGAAATTCTTGGATCGTCGCAAGACGAACAGAAGCGAAAGCATTTGCCAAGTATGTTTTCATTAATCAAGAACGAAAGTTAGAGGTTCGAAGGCGATCAGATACCGCCCTAGTTCTAACCATAAACGATGCCAGCCAGCGATCCGCCGCAGTTCCTCCGATGACTCGGCGGGCAGCCTCCGGGAAACCAAAGCTTTTGGGTTCCGGGGGAAGTATGGTTGCAAAGCTGAAACTTAAAGGAATTGACGGAAGGGCACCACCAGGAGTGGAGCCTGCGGCTTAATTTGACTCAACACGGGAAACCTCACCAGGCCCGGACACCGGAAGGATTGACAGATTGATAGCTCTTTCTTGATTCGGTGGGTGGTGGTGCATGGCCGTTCTTAGTTGGTGGAGCGATTTGTCTGGTTAATTCCGATAACGAACGAGACTCTAGCCTGCTAACTAGTCGCGTGACATCCTTCGTGCTGTCAGCGATTAC
>NW_025728536.1:5000-7500 GCF_021461385.2 Schistocerca piceifrons | reverse complement strand
AACCCATGTTGTACCTTAACCTAACCTATGTTGTACCTTAACCTAACCCATGTTGTACCTTAACCTAACCCATGTTGTACCTTAACCTAACCCATGTTGTACCTTAACCTAACCCATGTTGTACCTTAACCTAACCCATGTTGTACCTTAACCTAACCCATGTTGTACCTTAACCTAACCCATGTTGTACCTTAACCTAACCCACGTTGTGCCTTAACCTAACCCACGTTGTGCCTTAACCTAACCCACGTTGTGCCTTAACCTAACCCACGTTGTGCCTTAACCTAACCCACGTTGTGCCTTAACCTAACCCACGTTGTGCCTTAACCTAACCCACGTTGTGCCTTAACCTAACCCACGTTGTGCCTTAACCTAACCCACGTTGTGCCTTAACCTAACACCACGTTGTGCCTTAACCTAACCCACGTTGTGCCTTAACCTAACCCACGTTGTGCCTTAACCTAACCCACGTTGTGCCTTAACCTAACCCACGTTGTCCCCTAACGTAACCCACGTTGTCCCCTAACGTAACCCATGTTGTCGCCTAAACCTGCTCTGTAATTGTTATACGACTCGTTCAATTAGTGTAGTGTTGCCCACCCGCAACCCTCGCAATATAGTTCGCTACTCGCACTGCCCGCTCCCCTGTGTATCGCTTCATGTTAAACACCTTGCAAGTCTTGCTGACTTTCCACATGCTCCTGCTGTACACTGTAATGTGGATGGCAGCAGGACGTACATGCCGCCCCTCCCCACGTCCCCACCTTGCCCCCCTGCCTTCGCAAGCTGGTTGGTGAGAAGTTTGCATGTTCAATGCCCTTCGCATGCGACGTACTCAGGCTACGTTGTGGTGCGGCCTGTGTCAACCGTCCGCTAATGTCGTACGCGTAAACCACAATCTGTACTGCACATTCGTCCTTATGTACCGAATGATACATCGTGGCACATGTGTGACCGTACAACGACTGCGCCCAAAAACGGCGGACCATACAGTGCAAATATTGTGCACGCAGCTACGTGTCGTCTCCCTATGAGAGCTGGATTGCAGTGTGGTACGCCATAGAGACGTGTGGGAGGAACGGACGCCGTGGATGGCGATCAGCATGAGCTGTCTGTTGATGTATTCGGACCTAGTCGTCTCTCCTCACACACCGTGATGGCATGGTGCACCGCGTTCCATATCTGCGACATGCTACAGAGGCCGGTTGACAGTCGTTCGAGCAATGGACATCGCATACGTACGGGGGCCACCTTCCACGTATTGTCTAGGCGTGCACATTTTGTTGCGTGTATGTGGGCAGACGTAGTGTGGCGTGACACCTGACACAGGCATGCAATAATCGTTGAAGTTGCAAATGGCGATGGACGCCTGCGTTTTCTGGTGAAGTTACGCAAATGAACAAATGGTAACCTGTTGTGGTGCGGTTGTTCTCGCTAGGGGTGAATCGGTGATGGCGACGATAGGTTGAGGTACGAACCGGTTGTTCCAGCGATACCCACCATGCCGACGAAACTGAACGGCATCTGGGTGTGAAGCGATACGCGGCGGTGGCTGGGTGGGACCGTCCCCGGCCGGTGAGGGGGCGCCTCCCGGCGTGCTGGCCGCGCGGTGCGTGGGCGCACGCGCTACAGCCGGCTGGTGGGGGCGGCCAGTGGCAGGCGCGCCGGCCGACGGACGCGGCAGGCGTCGCAGCTGCGCGCCGGCGCACCCTGCGCGCGGCGCCGTGCGGCCAAAGTAGGTCCTCGCGGGCCCGGTGCGAAGCGCGGTGGACATCTTCAGTGTGCTGGTCCGATTGAGGACTGTGTGCGTTGAGGATGCGCCGCCGCCCGGCGCTCGGCGCTCGCGACGCCGTCTGCTGCTCGGTCGCCCCAGCGGTTCTCGCTGGTGGTTTGTATCGCAGCTGTGCGGATGTGTTGGCGCGTGCGCTGTGCTGGGAGAGTTCGCTTCGGCACCCAAGTGGGGCTTTTGTCCTTCTGTGGCGCTGGCGTTGGAGCTGCCGGTCACCGTAGGTGGCGCGTGTTGTCTCCCGCCGGCAATGCCACGACAGCACGCTCCCGGGCCTCTGTCGGCAGCGGCAAGCTCAGTTGGGAGCACGGGTGGTCGCACCGAAAGCGTCTACTCGCCTAACTCCGGGCGATTGCGCCTCTCTCGAACCCGACCAAGTACTTGGGACGGCGCTGCGCGCCGCCGGGACCTGAGAGGGTTTCGAGGTGTATTGTGCAGGGGAGCTCAGCCTCCTCCTGTTTGCAGAATGATTGAGCGGACGCTTGCGTGTTCGCGCGGGCCCCCGGGACACACTCCCGGGCGGCCGGCTGCTCAGCTCTAGTTGACGCAGCTCCCTGGTTGATCCTGCCAGTAGTCATATGCTTGTCTCAAAGATTAAGCCATGCATGTCTCAGTACAAGCCGCATTAAGGTGAAACCGCGAATGGCTCATTAAATCAGTTATGGTTCCTTAGATCGTACCCACGTTACTTGGATAACTGTGGTAATTCTAGAG